>NC_056747.1:603265216-603525123 GCF_019279795.1 Protopterus annectens
CTGCCTTACTTGTCCTTCTCTATCCCTCATTACCTTTCTCCCCATCTGGCAGTCTAAGGTCAGATCCTTCTCCTTATTTACTGCCCTCCGTTATTTCTGCACCCACAGACACTAGTGCCTGTACCATCCTCCTATTCCAGTCTTAGTAACCCCCCTATACACCATCTCACCCCATTGTCTGTTACCATTCAATTCATAATGTATTTGTTACTATATGGTATACTGTTACTCAAATGCTCCAACTGGAAGCAATACATTTACTTTCAACCAGCTGGGCCAATCTGATTCTGATTAAGTAGTAAGCATTGACTTAATAAAAACTTCTAAACATTCATTAACACTACATTAGAGTTATCATAAGGTATCTCACAACCCTCATGAAAGTGAGAGGAGCTATGTTATTCAGTCTTCAAATTGTATGCTGATTGGGAATCCATATTTTTGGCTGGATGTTCTTACTTTTTAAGAGCCTTTGTCCAAATTTTTGATATCTGCAGGTTGAGAGGTATACATGTGCCAAGGGTAAGGAATTAAGGGTAAATACTTCATGGCAGCAGTATGACACTTCCCCACATGCCTTGATCTCCTTGCTCATGGAGGATCAGATGGGAGAGAGATTCTATGGGAACCTGATGGGAACACGTGGGAAGCAAAAAATGGGAAAACAGTTCTAAGACAGTTTGTTTATCAGGTACTAGTAGTGAAATTTAAGTAGGTAACCTGGTTTTGAGACAATGGTCCATCATAAGATGAGCTGGTAATAGCCTTGTTGACTGGAATGGTATATTCTTGTATTCAAGACTAGATAAGTAATAGTCACATGTCAAATAACTCAGAGTATTGACATTTATTGAGAATATTTTCTACTGTCTGTACTGCTTGCTCATTACTCTGAAGATATCTAGGACTGGGTGTGTTATACTTGAATTCCCACTGATTCTCAAAATTATGAAATTCTTTGGTCACAGATTGAGGACCATTATCTGGTATTACATCTTCAAGGAGTCCATGCCTTGCAAAGAAGGATTTAAGTACAGTAATACCACTTTCACTTATTGTGTGACATAAATATATTACCTGAGGTCATTTTTTAATAAAAGTCTATACAAGGAAGAAAATGTAAATCCTTATACTGAAATCAGTCATCTTCCAAATTCAGCCAAGATAAAGATGAAATGTCATGAAGTATAATTTCAACTTTTTGGTTTTGATTCTCGCACATGCAACAAATGTAACAGTTCTGCACAATATGTGTTATCACTGTATGCGCATGTTAGGTCAGTATAGAATAAAATAATGTCTTTTGCATTTGCTCCTGCATAAGTGGGTTTCACATGCATTAATTAGCTTATCTTACACAACTGAGTAGGAATGAACATTCTGTCACTTTATAATCTTTAAATACATAATGGCTTATCTTGTTAAGGACAGTAAATTGGAATGTCAGGATATAATGACATTGCATTATTTGGCCATGCTGTTATAAAAACACTGAAGCTCAGGATCATCTCTGCCACAAGTCTTTAATGCTTGCAACTTTTTAGCATATGCTATTAATTGTGAAAATATCCATAAAATTTCCAGATCATTCTCAAGCAGATCCTCCTTCAACTCTGTAGATATGCTATACTCAAGATATCAGCTATTTGAATTACCTTAATAAGCTTGTATTGTGTTAGCATATCATAGTTTTGTAGAAAGAAAGCTCGTGCTATGCCTAATCCCAGCAACAGTCACACAGTAAAGTATCCAAAAAGAAAAAACGTTGCTGGAAACTGCTGACGTTGAAACCAAAATAAAATTTATTTGTAACACAAACCAATACCTAGTTAGTGCTTTCGGGCCAAAACCCTTCATCAGACTACACAACATACACAAACAAACATATTTAAAATGCTCATCTACCAATGAGATGTTAGTAAAAAGCCCGCCTATTCTTAAGGGCTGGCTTATGGGGCACGACATCATTCAGACCTGGGGCTCTGTGTGCTGTTAATTCAAGGATCCATTTAGATTCCATTAATTCAGTTGTCTGCTTAATATCACCACCTCTTCTATTTAAAACAACATTTAATATAACCCTAAAACTAAACTGATGTATGGGATTATTTTTTATATGCCTGTATAGGGCATTGTGTTCGTCACAGTTTCTAATCGATGACATGTGCTGTAGTATCCTGACCTTGAGCATATTGTTGGCCTTCCCTACATAGTAGCTCGAACAGGACATACAATCAGCCAGATACACTACATCCGTTGTCCTACATGTTGCTCTCCCTTTTAGAAATATCCTCCTTCCATTAACCGGATGTACAAAAACCACATCCCTGTTGATATGGTCACAAGCCTTACAATGGCCACAAGGGACAGTGCCCTTCATTTTGGGCAAACCTTTGATGTTATTGGCCATCTTTTCTTTACAAAGCATGTCCTTAAGGTTCATGTTCCTTCTATAACCAAACTGAAGAATATTACCAACTATATCCCTTAGATGAACATCACTGGTGATAATGTTCCAGTTCTTGTTTATTATATCACAAACCCCCTTTATATTGCTCCCATATGTCAACATAACTTTTTGTCTTGTTTGTGTGCTTTTAGCAACAATGTCATTCCCCTCTTTGACCCTCGTCATACTGATCCAGGGTCTGTACTTGTTCTGCCTACACGCCCTACCTTTGTTTACTGCTCCCTCTATCAGGCCCTCTCTATAGCCCCTTTCCTGAAAACATTTCCTCAACTTAGTTATTTCCTCATCAAACTGGTCATCCTCCATACTTATCCTTGAAGTCCTACTCACCTGCCCTTGCACTATGTTAGGGAAAGTAAAACGGGGGTGCATGCTTTCAAACGATAGCAACATATTTTTCCAGCACTCCTTCCTAAATAGTTGTGAACTAAAACCATTTTCTGTAAGTTTGACCCTAACATCCAAAAAATCTAAGCATCTACGACATCTACGACAGCCCCACCCTTATCAGCCATTTTTATGGTTAGATCAGAGTTTTACAATTTAAGTGTAGAACAGAGACAGGCGTTGGATGACCTAAGTAACAACTCTGATCTAACCATAAAAATGGCTGATAAGGGTGGGGCTGTCATAGTGCTAGATACCAACTGGTATAATGTGAAGATGAAAGAGATGCTTTCTGAGGGTGATGTATATATACAGTTGAATCCAGTTGAGGTTAAATGTGTGATTGATAGGGTGCATAGTCGACTACATTGGTTGCACACACATCTGTTTATAATGCAGGAACTTTTAGATTTCCTCATGATTGACAAGCCTGTCATACCCGTGTTCAAGGCCCTACCAAAGATACATAAGTCACAAACAGACCCACCTCTCAGGCCTATAGTGTCAGGCAGAGGGTGGGTCACAGAGAACATATCGATCTGGTTGGAATTTACCCTAAGGCCATTTGTAGAAAAAATAGAGAACATATTGAAAGACACAGGTCATTTTCTCACAGCTTTGGGTGATTTGAATAGAAAAGAATCTTTAGGTGGATCAATAATGGTCACACTTGATGTCCATAGCCTATTCACTGTCATAGGAAATAATCATGGTGTTCAAGCTGTTGTGGAACTTTTAAGGACCATGGGGGTTATAGAATCCAAATTGGATCTTATAAAAGAACTATTGACATTGGTACTGGAGAATAATGTCTTTATAGGCATTAATTCCACGTATAGATAGGCACAGGGGGTAGCCATGGGTACCCCCTGTGCCAATATTTACGCGAATCTTGTCCTTTCCTATTGGGAGAAACAACATGTTTTGGGGAATATTGAATGGAAACAATATATAGGTACATATCTGCATTTTGTGGACAATATTTTTATTTTATGGAAGGGTGATAGTACGCAGTTAGTACGTTTCATGGAATATATCCATTCCACAACCTCTTTCCTGAAGTTTAGTGTCAATAGTTCGAATGATTCCTTAGATTTTTTGGATGTTAGGGTCAAACTTACAGAAAATGGTTTTAGTTCACAACTATTTAGGAAGGAGTGCTGGAAAAATACGTTGCTATCGTTTGATAGCATGCACCCCCGTTTTACTTTCCCTAACATAGTGCAAGGGCAGGTGAGTAGGACTTCAAGGATAAGTATGGAGGATGACCAATTTGATGAGGAAATAACTAAGTTGAGGAAATGTTTTCAGGAAAGGGGCTATAGAGAGGGCCTGATAGAGGGAGCAGTAAACAAAGGTAGGGCGTGCAGGCAGAACAAGTACAGACCCTGGATCAGTATGACGAGGGTCAAAAAGGGGAATGACATTGTTGCTAAAAGCACACAAACAAGACAAAAAGTTATGTTGACATATGGGAGCAATATAAAGGGGGTTTGTGATATTAATAAACAAGAACTGGAACATTATTACCAGTGATGTTCATCTAAGGGATATAGTTGGTAATATTCCTCAGTTTGGTTATAGAAGGAACAGGAACCTTAAGGACATGCTTTGTAAAGAAAAGATGGCCAATAACATCAAAGGTTTGCCCAAAATGAAGGGCACTGTCCCGTGTGGCCATTGTAAGGCTTGTGACCATATCAACAGGGATGTGGTTTTTGTACATCCGGTTAATGGAAGGAGGATATTTCTAAAAGGGAGAGCAACATGTAGGACAACGGATGTAGTGTATCTGGCTGATTGTATGTCCTGTTCGAGCTACTATGTAGGGAAGACCAACAATATGCTCAAGGTCAGGATACTACAGCACATGTCATCGATTAGAAACTGTGACGAACACAATGCCCTATACAGGCATATAAAAAATAATCCCATACATCAGTTTAGTTTTAGGGTTATATTAAATGTTGTTTTAAATAGAAGAGGTGGTGATATTAAGCAGACAACTGAATTAATGGAATCTAAATGGATCCTTGAATTAACAGCACACAGAGCCCCAGGTCTGAATGATGTCGTGCCCCTTAAGCCAGCCCTTAAGAATAGGCGGGCTTTTTACTAACATCTCATTGGTAGATGAGCATTTTAAATATGTTTGTTTGTGTATGTTGTGTAGTCTGATGAAGGGTTTTGGCCCGAAAGCGCTAACTACGTATTGGTTTGTGTTACAAATAAATATTATTTTGGTTTCAACATCAGCAGTTTCCAGCAAAGTTTTTTCTTTTTGGATATCATAGTTTTGCAAAATTCTTTGAAGTCATGCAGATGCTTTGTGGAAAGACTTTTTAGATATGCTTTGGAGACATTTTTTGGTCTGAGTCCATTATAATTATATTAATGTAAATGCAGTCATGGAATGTTTGACAACCAAAAACTATCTTCTCTTTTTCACTCTGAGTATAATGTGCCTGTACATTATCTAAAGCTTTAGACACATAGATTATAGACTTGCCTCTTGCAGTAGTACTGCACCAAGACCTTTCTAACTGGCATTTATTTGCAGAGTAATAAGTTATGCCATATCATAAAACTTAAGAGCAAGGATTGTAGTAACTAGATGCTTAAACATTTCAAACCTGTTTTCTTGTTCCATTGACTTAAACATGTTATTTTATTATCTTATATCTTCATGAGTAGTGTTATTATTTTGAAAAGTGGGGAATTAACACAAAGATGTACTTTATCATGCTTAAGAACCACATACTTGATTTATCAAAATATGTTGCATATTTGCAAGTACTTTAACTTTTCTAGTATCAGTTTAAGCGCTTCTGAAGACATCTCTCATATATTTTAGAGAGGTTACAGAGTTATAAAATGTGTTCACATTCAACTTTATTTATTTATTTTTGCTAGCTAATAACCAAGTAAGTGAGCCAGTTACCTGACCCTTTTCAGCCATGACCTGGGCTCATAGAGCAGAGAAACAGCTTGTTCACATATGTGAATTTTCAAATGCAAAATGCAGCTCATACAGTGTGTGTGTGTGTGTGTGTGTGTATATATATGCATATAAATAATTTAGTACAAAAAATAAGCACTAGTTAACATATAGTGGATACAGAACATTATGCAAGCAGGCTTAGATTATAAGATTAACATACAGTAACATATTTACAATAAATCTTTTAACTGCAATCTGTCCAGTGTAATGTGTTAATAGAGGTCCTGCTCCATACTTTGCAGTTGATTATTCTTAGGCTATATTTTGTCCTGTGTCACTGAAAATAACACAAGCTATTGCATTTTTTTCTACAAAATATGGGCACAGTATGTGTTATCTAACTGGCTTAAAGTTTTGTTTTGACCATACTGTGAATGATAGCTGTTTGATTGTAATTCCTGTTGTTGAAGCACTAGCCAGGAATGTTAAATGTAGTGGCTCATGTCCATCTTTATTACTTCAGGGGAGATTAGTGGACTCAGAGCAGTACTCGTCCCTGGTGTATTGGCTGTGCTCCTGCACTTTATAACCCTTTATCTAGGCCCTGATGTCACTTTAGGCTTGCACACATGACAGGTTGTGTGCAGCTAAATCATCTGCTCAAATGCACTGCATGAAGAGGAGCAGCAAGGGATAGGGTTTACAGATATAGCATTTTAGTGCTCCCAGACCAGATATGATGCACACATCCTTCTAAGATGCTACAGTAGGGGCTCCTATCTTCCATAGACCGGCTTTAGACACCAGCAAGCCTTGTGGTTGCTGGGGGCCCCCAACCACAGCAAGTTGTCTTAGCTTGATATTTT
Source organism: Protopterus annectens (assembly GCF_019279795.1). Classification (NCBI taxonomy): domain Eukaryota; kingdom Metazoa; phylum Chordata; order Ceratodontiformes; family Protopteridae; genus Protopterus; species Protopterus annectens. Next base: position 603,271,881 of record NC_056747.1, read on the forward strand.
GTAACATGTCTGTCAAACAGTAAAGGCTAGTACAGCAGTCATGTGTACTTAATAGACCGGAGGGTAATAACTCTTATTTGTAGTTCCTTTAAAATTCAAAGATATCTCTGATATTAGTAATAGTGTTTTATCAAGTAACAGGCTTCACAGATCCCTTTAAATATTTCACCAATGGCATAGTATCCCTGACTTAGTTAAAACCTGTTGATGGACATTCTCTCCACTAAAACTAACAACATAGCCATCTTTAGGTACCCCAGAGCATATGTAACACTATGGTTTCTTAGGCTTTGGTTTATTTCAGTTATTTCCTAAATGGTTATTACTGTGCTGTCTTGGTCAGGAATGGTATGTTGATAGGATGCCAGAAAAACTAAAGCTGAATAACACTGAATTTCTTTCTTTAATCATAATTTCTGTTTAAGCTATCATTAGATGAAAATGTTGTGTACAGAAAAAAAAAAAACTTAAATGCACCTCAGAAGAAACAGAAAGTTGTTTCTTCTTAAAAAGTGGAAAATTTGAGTCAAAATGTGAGAAAAGGAAGGGAAAAAAGCAATATGCATGGAATGGGGAGCCCAAGATAGGGAGAAAGACTGGAGTGTGTGTGTGTGTGTGTGTGTGTGTGTGTGTGTGTGTGTGTGTGTGTGTGTGTGTGTGTGTGTGTGTGTGTGTGTGTGTGTGTGTGTGTGTGTGTGTGTGTGTGTGTGTTGGGGGGGGCTTAAACAGTTGGCCTAGGGCACCATCTTACCCAAGTCCGGACCTATATATAGAGTTGCTGTAATGTATCGTTGTTGCATTTAAATACTTGTGTGATACATTAGGCCTGTTTTAATGTAAGAGTATTGTAGCTACAGTTCAGTCTGCGAATATTACTCCTAACTGTTTGCAGCATGAACTAAAAGGTTGCTTAGGAGGGGTGCAGTGACACAGTGATACTTAGACTAGAACTGCTTAGGGAGACGACACACCTTGACATTTGATGGGGGCCCCCAAAATGCTAACACTGGCCTTGCTATCTTGGTGTAGGTGAAAGCAAAGATAGTGGTCAAGGTTACAGAGATGTGGAGGGAAGAATGGATTTATTCTTCACAGAACTAAAGTCTGGAATGAAAAAAAGACAGACATGAGATACGACAGGTTCTTTCAAATTATTTAGCTATACCTGTGGTGTTTACTGGATTCCTGTGAAAGGTTTGCTGTGCTTGGGTTCATATCCGTGAATGATGATTTGATTTATATTTCCAACCCAAAGGGGGAGGGAAGTCTTTGAACCTCTTTGGAGGTAGATCATTATAATGTCATTATGTCTGTGAATGCCCTGAAGGAAACAAGTGAATTGCTCTCCGACCAGTGTACTTGTGTTTTTTTAAGGGATCTTGGTAGCAAAAGGCACAGAAAGGATTGTGCCACACATGGAGTGTGACTGTGACCACACTGCTAAAAATTTGTTGTGCAAGTTATCATGATGCATTGCCTGCTTTCATTTTGCAAGCTTCTGACCACACCTTTCTGCTTGACTGCACCATATTAGTAACATTTTTTTATTTTATGCAGGTTCTGCTATAGCCAAACAGTTGGAAAAGGGCTTTCTGGCAATCCGAAAAGCAGGACATTTGTGTGTGAAAACTGATGCCATGAATTACTCAGACTACAGTGGGCGGGAAAAAGTACTGGAAGTCAGAACCGATGCTATTAAAGAAGGTGAGATGTACAGTCCAAACTTCTGAGAATGGGGGGATACATTTATTGCAATGCAGAAAACTTACAAGGCTGTGAGAGAAAGTTTTAGGACTGGAAATAAGCAAGTTTGGACAGTGTACATTATTTACGGTTATAACACACACACTATTATCATCACAGAAGTCATTTTAAAAACCTGTTGCATAACAACCTACTTCATGTTTCTGTAGACATTCTTGATAATATAGAGTAGTTACTGTTCCTTGACTTAGTATTCACCTTTGGGTGATTCTAGCTTTGCTGGTATATTACTGACCATAGATATTTTATCAGTGGATTACCTAAATGCTGCTTTTGTTTACAGCCTTTAGCTACCATCTTATGGTAACTGATACAAGTACAGGTTTGGCTAGCTGCAACATTCAGTTTTCAAAGATACTCCACTGAGTATATATGGTCAAGATGTTGTTTATTTTAAATTTTGAAGGCAGGCATATTCTGAACTCTTTTGGAAGTGCTAAGTAGTTTTATGGCTAAATTTAAGACATTCTTTCATTGGGTAATATAAAAAATGTCCATCTACTGATATTGAGTGAGATTCATAAAAACACTGCTCAGTGCATAAATTGTTGCACAGATAAATAACATATCGAACAGAAATGCATTGCACAGATAAGTGCATATGACAGCAAATGTGTAGCTATGCATACTCCATTTATGATTTATGGAAATTAAACCGATACTAAAACACACCAGTGCAGTTCATGAAAGATGGAGCATTCTACCAAACTGCCATTTACAAGGACATAATTTAGGTTATGCGGATAAGATATTTGATTAGTTAAAATTATGTACTGCAGTCTAGCCATCATTATCATCATGGTGCAGGCATCAGCATACATCTCGACTGTCCAGATTTTTGGCTCATATTTTTGGTCTGTTCCTTGTAACATTTGTGGTTTTCTGGCAAATCACTGGGTTGATCTGAGGATTGAAGTCACTAAATAATGACATACAATCCTTCAGAAAATGTATATTAAAACAAACCCTGTTACTCTAGCAATTTTCTAAGTTTATAAGAGCAATAATTAAATGATGTTCTTATTTTTGGTCCTTTGTCCACCCATCTTGTTGGGCTTTTTTCTCGTGCACTAAAAGGTGGAGAGGTATGCATATCAACAGCATGCACAGGTGCTTTAGTCTCTAATTTATGTACAGGCATAAATATGCAGGAGCAAATGGACTGATATCAGATCGGGCACCTAACTTCCAGGAATAATGGGCCCTGTAGGTGCTGCATATATTGTGATCCACATAGAAAGTACAGAAGATTTCCAGAGCAGAGGTTTCCACATGACAGCTACCTGAACTTGGGTTGCAGTAAGGAATTGGAATGTTTGATTTTGATTGTCCAGTTTCTGTGGGGACACTGGCTGCATTCTGATGACACAGAGTCATACAGACTTTCAATACCAAGAGGCTTGCTCAGTTCAGTGCACTTTAGTGCTGGTCTCCTCTGAAGAAAAGAAGACTACAGAGACAGAGAGGACTACAAAGCCATATGGACTTTTATTGATTCAATGCAAAAGGACTTAATCAGCTTCCTGGGACTGGATTTGCAATCTTCCAGCTTTTAGTGAGAGCAGACTTCCATGTCACAACTACCTGAGCTGGGTTCTAGTAAGGGATTGTCATGTTTGATTTTGATTGGCCAGTTTCATCGGGGGGGGGGGTGTTGGCTGCATTTTGATTACTCTTTGTAAAAGACAGAGCGAGATACATGACAGGTCTAAGAAATAAGGAAATCAGTAACAAGTGGCAAATTCTGATCAAATAGCTTTATCCAGACTTCTGTAGGGACACAGTCATACTGTTTCTGTGGGGTCTTGGCTGTATTTTGATTGTCTAGCTTCTGTAGGGACAGAGACTACCAGACTTTAAATACTAGGAGGCTTGGTCATGGTTCACCACACTGCCAGTTTTATCCTATTAGGATCCAACAAAACAGCCTAGTCTGAACAGCTAAGGAAAACTCTTCATCCTTGCATATTATACATATTTCAGTGGCTTCTTTGTCACAACCTAGTTGTAATACTTTGACTGGGTTTATTACTACCTTATTTAATACAGTGAAATCATTGTCTCTTTTTTTAGCATATTAACTTATTGACAACACTTCTCATAGCCACACTGCTGAAATTAACATATGTTCTGCTGACTGTTCTGTTATTGAGTTTAAATAACATTGCACTGTTGTGCCTTGTTATTATACTGTTGTTCACTTTTGCTTTGATGAATGTAGTGGTTGTCTTGTAACAATTATTAATGTCCTTATTTTGTGTGCTAGACTTCAAATAAATATCTACTTTCCCTAGTAAGGGACTATATCTACCTTTTCCTCCCATCTTTTACTTTATTTAATACTTCTTCTATTAACCTAACTAGATATTTTCTTTCTAGAAAAATTTTCAGATTATCACACCCATTCTTAAAGTCCACCTCATCTGAGGTCATCCTTGATACCCTGATGAATTGGCCCTTCAGGGGCCTATATATATATATATATATATATATATATATATATATATATATATATATATATATATATATATATATATATATATATATATATATATATATATATATATATATATATATATATATATATATATATATATATATATATATATATATATATATATATATATATATATATATATATATATATATATATATATATATATATATATATATATACATATATATATATATATATATATATTTGTACATAAATATATATATATATATATATATATATATATATATACACACACACACACACACACACACACACACACACACACATATATATATATATATATATATATATATACACACACACACATACATACACACACACAAAGCCAAGATATATATATATATATATATATATATATATATATATATATATATATATATACATATATATATATATGATAAAAGCTATACAAACTGTGATAGTAAGGGAGTTACCTGTTAGCTTTCTATGTGGGGAAGGCAGAATGGGCTTTAAAAAGAGGAATCTATGAACATTTATATGATATTCGAAAGAATGGTATAACAAATGCACTATATAAGCAGACTGGGCATTGCAAGGAAGCAAATTTTGTATACTTTGTGGTAGAGATTTTACAAGATGTAAGAAGGGGACAATGGAAGACAAGAATAGAATACTGGGAGACCTACTGACAGCTTATTTTAGAAGTCAAAAATCCTCGGGTTTGAATGAAAATATCTCCCTAGTTCCGGTTTTAAAACTTAGGTCTGCTAGACTTTCATACGATGTAAGAATTTTTAAGGTTTAAGTGGTTATAGATTTGACTTTGTCTTTCAGGATAGTACTTTTTATATAATTATATGTTTTCATATATTGTTCAGTATATTTTTTAGCTTTTCATAATAATGTTTGAACATTGGAGGGCATTACATATCTAATTTCCTTATCTCACTGTTCTACAGCACTTTAAGTATTGGCTCATTTTTACACACAAAAACAACAAATTTTTATCAGTTTGTATAGTCATATAATAATTTATTGACATACTATTTGCAATTTGTATTACGAATATATTTCATATAGAAATGTAGGAGAATTTTATTTTAATGTAATTTATTGTTTTAGAATAGGATTCTTAGTTACAACATAGCAGCTTTGCTATTGTAAACTGATGCTTCACATTCTTAACAAGATAATTGTTTTAATTAATGAGCAGGATTTAGTATATAGGTAATGGGATTGGGGGGTTTTGAATAGATGTCTGATGAAGTCCTAGGAGAGGACGAAAAATGTTGTGATCTTGTTAAGCATTTTATTTTTTTGGTGTATATTGATTATATTAAAGTTAATTTTTGATCCCTGACTTTGCTTGAAGTTTCATCCTTTTACACGTATGTAGTGCCCATTTGTTTTATTTGTGGTGACTACGAGCATTGGCGTGAAGTTTATGCACAGTTTACTTCTTTGAGAGATATTTTAGAGAAACAAATAACCTACTGAACAAAAAATCTGAAGTGCTCAAGTACTGAACACTCAAAGCTGAACCCTACTTTTCTTAGCAAGGCTACAGAAAATATTGCTACATCCCCTAATTACAAATATAACTTATTCCTTACCATTGCTATACTCCCACCAGTTTTAAACATTTCATCATCCTTTACCCAAGGTGCCTCCACAAAATGTTCAAGGAATTTTGCCCCAAATCATTTCTCTGTTCCCCTGGCTAAAATCTTTAAAAAAACTTCTCTGTAAACAACTTAAAACATATGAACATATATGTGCTCCTTTCAGATAAGCAGCACAGCTTTAGAAATGTATTCAGTACCACAACAATTCTTCTGTCTGCAACTAACTCAGTATACTGCACTGCTGGTATATCCTGAGACATGACTAGGGCATTTGAAACAGTTAACCAAAACCTTCTGCTATATAAGCTTGTCAGACTTAACAGGAGTTGAAACACAATTAATTTGTATCATTGTTACCTGGAGAATATCACATTTCAGGTTCATTCTAATAATCATATATCTGCCTTGGGAGCACTTAATAGAGGTGTCCCTCAAGGTGCAGTTTAAGAGCCCCTACTTTTTTCCATGGTCAGTTATTTCCATGTTAAACATTGTACTATATGATGATTAAATCTTGGCACTGCAAGCTAAGAACCGGCTTCCAGCTTGCAAGCCCAGCTTCACTTATTCTTTGATCTTTGCCACTGGACAGCAAATAAGAGACATTTGATAAATCACAAAAATAGTGTTATGTTATTCTTATCCACTCACAAATTCCTCCAGTTACCGGATATTCATAAAACAAACTGTCAAAACAACACCATATCCTGTGTTACTAAATACAAATACTTGGGCCTCACCCTTGATTGCTTTCTCACCTTTCTTACCCAGAGAAACAATATTATTAACTAAGTTCTTTCCCAACGTAAAATATGACGTGTAATCTTTCACTTTCTAACTCTTCTTGTTAGAATTGCCCTAGTTAAAAACAAACATTCACCTCCCTAAACTTGAATATGGCTTACCTTTCTTAACCCTCCATTATTCCTAAGCGCTAAAAGCCTACAGACGACAGAAAACAAAATCTGCAGATTTGCACTTCTTGCTAACTCTCATACTCACCACCATCTTCTTCTGCAGAAATTAAAACGGCTTCTTCTAGTAACAGACAGTTCCACATACTTATTGAGTATTCTATTATTTAAAATATTAAAACAAAAATATTGTTCTCACCAGAAAAATACTCCTCTCTATTACAGAGCCATTTTATTCCCTAAGAAATTCCTAGCTGGGCCTCATCTTCCTACACAGTCCACACTTTTAATACAATCGCAGGTGAGTGATCCATTTCTGGACTTGGACCAGACTAGTGGAATAATTCTCCTGAAGTAAAAACTAAAGAAAATCTTGTTGATTTCAAAATTGCACTAACTGAATAGCTCCAAAATGACTCTATATGCAAATGTTTTATAGATAATGGGTAACAATTTACTCCCTGCCTCCTCATTCTGCTAGTTACTCCTGCATTTAGCCAACATTTTTTACAAAGTCTAACTTGTCCTGTTGTCTTCTGCTATGTAATTTAAGTTATATATTCCAAGTTCACACAGATAAAACATATCACCTAATGGATAAACGATCAACCGACTATACAAGCATGAAGCAGTGAAGCAAAAAGCAAACTGGTTGAATTAAGTAAATATTGCGGGAAGAAATATCCAGGGAATTGTTATGGCTAGGCTTGTATAGGTCCTAGGGCTGATAGCCTAGTACCAACTTATGAAGTACAGCTTTAAAAATCATACAACTTTTAATACAGGTAAGCGCTTTCACCACCTAACCGGAGGCCTCTTCAGACCATAAATAACAAACATAAAAAAATCAAAAGTTTAAATATTTACATCTCTAATTACAATTCTAATCAAAACGATCCAAATTCATCCACATATGTTAAAACCATCTACAGTAGCATTAAATGCATACCACTCAACTACGTGGTTACAGCCCACCCTCTTAAAGTTGATGCAAAATACGTGGCTGAGTGAACACTCGCAAACTGTCATGCAGTCAGGGTATACTACGTTGACTAATGGACTTCCAAGGAGATGCTTATAAAACTATACTAAAAACATATAATGCAAACCCCCAGATCATTCAAAAAACCCTAGGCTAGTGACATTTCCAAGCGACACATATAAACTCGTTCATTTAAAATGAGAAGATCCTAAACAAGTAGTCTTCACATAGGAACATACAAGAGTCCTAAATAGTAAACTACACTAAAACATCGAACAGTGCAAGCACGACAGTCACCCATACCATATATAACGATAAAAAAATAGTAAAATAATAATAATAATAATAATAAAGAGAACTAGTCACTGCATAGTATCCTCAAACATAAAACAGAATCAGAAGATCTTAAACAATAAACAACACTAGAACATCAAATAATGCAGCCAATCACTCATACTATATATAAACTACCAAAAAGTAATATTAAATGATCATGGAAATATTCTTAAAATGCATCCAAACCTGTACAATGATTCAGTGACACCTAGGTCAGGCATGGGACAACTCATATATAAAACTAGCTATATACACCTTTCCAAAATTATGTGCCATGGAGGACAAACTTATACTAGGCAACCACACATACTAGGACATACCTCATCACCTGCGAAGCCCCCTAGCTTCTAGTGCTGGCTTAATGGAGACCTTCCATTAAGATCATACCTCCTATCTGCTCGAAGTTTAAGGATCCATCTAAGTTCGCTATTTTCAATCTTATTTCTCACATTCCCCATATTATTCCCCACATCAACATATTCTAATACCATGAACTTAAAACAATGTTCTCCCTCGCTTTCCTGTACATACCTGGAGAGCGCACTCATGGAATCCCTCGTCTTGATGATATTCACATGTTAAGAACCACAATGAAGGCAAGGAGCAAGCAACACCAGGAATAGAGAACCAGAATTTATTGAAAATTTTAGCGCTTTCGTCAGATTATATCCACAGACTTCTTCAGAGGTATTAAAAACAACAACCACCACTTTACTATTTAAATATCCCTCCAAAAACAGTCATGTGACACAATTAATTAACAATTGTTTAAAGGAAAATCACATAAAAAATATGTATATGCATATACTTAAATACAATACAATGTATAAATAAAACAATTAATAAATGTGAAAATGCAGTTAATAAAAATGTTCCCCTACAGTTTGAAACATTTAAACATAATAGGAGCGAAGTTTTAAAACTACTGATAGAAACACATTCATTCAATCCAGGATAGACGCAAGCATTTAATTTCAATTGCCATCTAAGTTCCTGAAGTTCTAAAATATCTTTCCAAGGTCACCCCCTCACATTCCTAACCACATGGTCAATTACCTGTCACAAGATGTCTAAACGTATCTCCATATTTTATATACTGACAAAAGCCACAATGGCCAAACAGGTGTGTCCCTCACACAACATCCCCATCTCTCTTAACAACGTCCCTGGGATAACAAAGCATCCTCTTCAGACACTTGCAATTCTTAAACTGGAAGCATGGGACATCACCCACGCTCCCCCTGATCCTCTCGTCTGTCATCAACAGGGGCCAGTGTTTCTCAATCACCATCCTAATCCTGTTAACATCACTAGTGTATGACATAGGTACACTCACAAATTCAATTGGTGTAGCATGCCTAGTCTCATTTACTCTATCAACACCTCCATCTGAGAAGTAAGGTCTAGCCTCAAGATATTCCCTCAAGATATTCACCTCTTCCAATACTGGAGCAATCTCATCTTCCTTACAGCTGCAGGCTAATAAATCACTATTCAGTGCCTTCAGCCCCTCTCTAAAGCCAATATCGTTGTCCTTCAACCTGGAGATCCGCATCCCCTGTCCTTTCACTACATTGGTGAAGATTTGTTTGGGTTGCATACTAGACCTGTGCATTAGGGTGTTCTTATGGCATTCCTTCCTATACAGGCTGGTCCCCAGCAATCCATCCTCCAATTTCAAAACCTGAATATCCAAGTACTCCATCCATTGGTCAGAATAGTTCAAGGCAAACGTAAGGAAATGGGTGCTTCCATGCAACTGCTGAACAAACAACTCAAGGGAAGTAACACTTCCACTTCAAACAATAAAAACATCATTGACAAATCGATGGTAGAACTTAACTTTCTCTTGAAACAGTTCCATGGTAAAAACCTCATTTAACTCCCATTGAGCCAAGACCACATTGGTGTAGCTATTGGCACAACAAGTGCCATAGCTACGCCACCACATCACGCTGCAGGTAGTAGACATCTTCAAAGACAAACATGTTGTTCTCCAACGCGATCTCCATAAACAAACAGAGTAGTTCAACCTTCCCTCATATCCACTATTGCTGAGTAGATACCTCCTTAAATACTGAACACCCTCCTTATTGGGGATAGTAGTAAAAAGAGAGACAACATGAAGCGTAGCTAGTATATAGTCCTGACTCTTGTCATACGCCACTATAAATTAATACAAGTCCTGTAAGAACTGTTTAGAGTCCTTTAATATCACATGTGATTTGTCCAATACCGATCTTACATGCATCTCTACAAAGATAGAAAAAGGTTCGGTGAGCCACCCTCTCCCAGCCACAATGAGTCTGAAGGATAGCCTCACCGGATCCTTGTGGATCTTCGGTAGTCGTTGAAAGGAAGGCACTACCGGACACTCCACAGTCAGATATTGCATCAACTCCATGGTAATGTTATAACTAACCAAGCAGTCACTCAAAATGAAACAAATTTTCCTTTTCATACTCTCAACAAAATCCGCAGTAGTCAACTTATAAACATCTTCATCTAGCAGCATTCATTTAATGGATTGAAAATAAAACTCCCTATCCATAACCACTGTCATACCTCACTTATCAGCAGGTTGTATGACTATAGATTCATCTTGTCATAGATGTTTAAGTGCATCCCATTCCAGTTTGGTTAAATTAGCAAACATATTCCCAGATGTTCCACCATCCAACACACCATGCAATTAATTCTCACAAACCTTACTGAATGCTTCTAAAATAGGATAATTTACAAGAACAAAGCTGCTACATTTTCTGTATACATTGTCTCCCATGGGGCATCATTAGAAAATGTCATCTTAAGCATAACATTCCTAATAAACATTTTAAGATCTATAACAGTATCTGATAAATCAGCCATTTGTGCAGGGATAAAACAGAGGCCTCTATCCAGGACTGATGTTTCAGTTTTGGTCAATATCCCATTAGAGATATTATGTACTAGTGTTCTTTGGAATTCTACATCCTCTTGGTTGTGGGATAATTCACGGGTTTAAGCTGTTCTTTCCTCTTCATCCTTCCTCGACTCCTTGACCAATATTGCTGTCTCCCTCTCTCCTGCCGAATAGATAGGGGGAACTTTGGAAAAACCTGTTGGGGAGATTGCAAATTAGTCTTCCTTCTAACCACCATTTGAGCTGGAGGTGGCCCATTGGCTCCATCAACACAGTCATTCATTAACACACTATGCATTTGTGTAACTGCATGACTGCCCTCACCATTCACCAACACTGGCTCATTGTTTTTGGAGCTCTCTTCTACACTCTGGGGGCCCGCTTCAGATTACTTCAGATCTCCAACACTTTCACAAGGACTGAAAGTCTCAGTGGGAACATTGTTCTTCAAAATAGTTTCAGTCTTGGGCCGCGAAAAAACATGGCCCTTCTTGAAATCTGATAGGTCCCTATCCAGTTTCTTATGTTTCTGTGCTGCTAACCTTTGACCAAAAAGGCTAACTGTCTCTATAATATTGCCATATGCTCGATCAACTATATGCACAGAGAAGGATCCATACAGCAGTTCTTGCTGCCTGTCAATCTCCGTAACCAGTTTAAGCTCCTCTGGCCTGAAAAAATCATTCATCAACCTCAGGTAGCTAAAACTAGTCTTCAAGTTAATGTTTTGCCAGCATGCCAACAGTTCAGGGAAATGGTTACCATAAACTGGCATCTTCAAGACCCTTAACCCCCTAGGGACCACTCGATAATGCAGGCAGGTCTCAAAGTGGAACCTCTGTAGTTGTAGCCATTTTAATTTGTACAGGTCATCTTCCAGTCTATTTAAACAAGCCCTCAATTTCATTTGATCCACATTCAAACTATTCTCCTCTGTCCTTTCCACTCCATTATCACAGTCAACAAGAAGTGGATTAAGTGTATTAGTCAACAGGCCCACGAGTCCATCATGCCTCCGACCTCCACTGGGTCTTAACGGATTGAACTCCGGATCTATGTCTCTATCTCTAGAGCCCACACTTTCTGCCATGCTCCCATGGGTAACCAGAAAAGCATAAACACAGATAAAACAAATCACCCAATGGATAAATGAGCAACCAACTATACAAGCATAAAGCAATGAAGCAAAAAGCAAAATGGTTGAATGAAACACGGCTTTAAAAATCATAAAACCTTTAATACAGGTAAGCACTTACACGTTAATACAGGTTACATATATATTCAAGTTTTATATGTAAAATTGTAAGCGTGTTTGATTCTGCCAAACTTTGTGCATACTTTTAAGGCATAATTCTTGCTGTGCGTATATACTTCTGTACTGTATTTTATACTTTTACATCTGTGATGGCACACCTCTGCCCAAGTTGCAACTGAAAAGGATCTTCTGACTAGTCCACTTACCCAGTTTCCAAATGTAAATAAATAAATAAAGTTTAAAGGTGTTTGTGTATTGAGGGACAGTATTGAACATAAAACAATTATATATAGTATCACGTGTCTTTTATGGGAAGTCTGTTTGCCTTCTAAAGTGTGGCACGTTTATGCTGGAACATTGAAGATGCTAAAATGAACCAATAAATGTTGTTAAGTAACACCTGCATATTGTATAGTTTAATAATCAAGTGAGGCATTACATCTTTCCCCAACTTTTCTTTGGCATTTCTGGAGAGAGAAGATGGGAACTGCTGTGACATTAAGCTTCACAGTGTTGATTTTGTATACATTGTATAGTCTTTTCCACAAAGAGTGACAGCAATAAAGTAGGCTGTTATATTCCACGGCATTCAGAATGCAGCACCTTTTAAATTGCATCTCAAAGATCCTTTGATGTACCAGGCTGCTGGACTAACTTTTTGCTTCTGTGCTATTTTGAAAATTAAAACTTTGGGGTTTGTGACGTTGTTTAGCTGTAAACTTTCAAAGCTATTTATTTTTTTAACTATATTAAATGCAAGTTTAGCAGTGATGAAGATATAAGAGTTTGTTCAGGCAACAAGGTCATTGGCATAGTGGGTTGCTTATAGTTTTGTGCAGTATTTGATCAAACTATTTATAAACAACATATAAGTCACCTACTTTTCAAAAGAATAAACTTAAAAAAGGAAAAATGAAGGATATATTTAAACCTGCCCCAGCAAGTTTTTTATCTAAAAATAACCACCCTGAATTTTGTATGTAATGTTTGTTAGAGAGCATTTTCTTCACAAGAATAATTATAGGCAACATAATTCCATTATGTGTTGGCAATAACCTGGTTGATGTGAACTTTTCTATCTGTAAGTCGCTTCTGAAAAGTTAAGAAACCTATTTTAATAAGTTTTAATCAAGGATGTAAAGAAAAATGATGGGAGGCAAATATGTTTAACTCTACTTAGCACTGGTGATGCAAATTCCAGTACATTGTATAGTTTGGAACTAAGAAAAGGTAGTGACTAGTCTGTGTATAAATTAAAAGCAAGATCCATTTACAACTTAGTTCTCTATGATAAAAATAAAATCACAATATTTTCTATGTTTCATTTAGGCAGTTACTTCCTATAACCTCGTTCTTATGCTAAGCCACATTCACATTGCTAGGTGGTTAAGTCAAGATATCAAGTCCTTTGTTTGCTGACTTAAATTGCTCTTTTCCATACTTTACATGAGTTGATATTTACTGTTCATACTTGTTTATTTATGTTTTACCAGGAATTCGTGTTCTCCTAGTGGATCAGTGGATTGAGACTGGGGGAACAATGGAAGCTGCAATTAAGCTAGTAGTGCGACAAGGTGGGATCGTAGCAGGTGAGAACAATAATGCTACTCTGCTATGTGCTTTACATTAATTCCTAGTAACGTCCTTTCTGATATGCATGCCCTGATCAACTCTGAAGAATTTTATTTGATCCCACTTTCGGTCATAATCAATGACAGGCTACACACTGGTAACATCTACAGGGTTTCATCTTAGTCTTTTGTATCTACTCAAATTAGTTAACTTCTGCAAAAGATAAATAATAAAATAAAATATCTTTGTAAATCTTAACTCTGTCCACATTAGCTAAACTTGGCGTCTTTGTCTTTTTCTGTGCTTTACCATGGTCTACTGTAATTGATCTCAGCTCGGTTATTTATTTATAGTTTATTTTCTCTTATTTAGATCACTGTGTTAGTCCTATAAGGTATAATCCTTGATAAATTTTGCATCGGAACACTTTAATTACCCATATTATATCTTACTGTTTCTGTCATTCTATTTTATAGGTTCATAGGTGTGTACTAGGCCAACGGCCCTGGAGCCTTTACAAGCCTAGCCCACAGAAGTGCCCTGGCATCATGCCACCATTAATTCTTGGTGCCTCTATCAAGTAGAGCCACTGGAGTGATCCCCGGGGTGAACTTTCTATTTTCCATCCACTCATCAATATTTCTCTTGAAAAGGGCCAGTGAGGTGCTCTGCTTGACATGTATGGGAAGTCTATTCCAGAGCATTGGCAGTCTCTGGGTTATGAACCTGTCCCTCCAGCATGTTCTGTTGATTCTGGTAATGAGGTTGTGGTCCCTGGAGTGTGTGGTGTGGAGGGATTGGGATTTCTTTAAGTGTAATATTTCTAACAGGGCTAGGTCAGACAAGGCTTTGTAAGTCAAGCAGAGATCGCCTCTTAATAGACGATATGAGACAGAGAAAAGCTGGAGTTTTTTGAATCTGTCCATGTAGGGCATGTGTTTAAGGCCTAGGATCCTCTTCGTGAAAGGTACTTTTGTGGCCTTTCCAGCTGTTGCAGGTGTTTAGTGAGGTACATGCCAAATGGGGCATTATACTCAATGATTGGTCTAATGAGGGAAGAGTAGAGAGAGATGATGACCTCTTTCTTCCTGCATGCAAAATCCTTGGTAATGAGATGTGCCACATAGAAGGACTTTCTGACCACAGTGGCAATGTGGTGGTCGAAGGAGAGGTTGCTGTCAACCTGTGTCCCAAGATCTCTTATAACCCCTTCAGTATTCATTGGGCTACCATCAATGTGGTAATTAGTTGGAACTGAGTTTTTCCCAAAGGGAGTGACAACACAGTTTTTGACATTAAGCTTAAGGCCATGGTTTTGACACCAGTCATTGGTCTCAGTGAGGCCTTTCTGTAGGATGTCTACATCACTTGGGGAGTTAATAATGGCTCCCAGCTTGCAATCGTCAGTGAACTTGGTCAGCCAGAGTCCCTCTGTGTTGGCCTGGACTTCTGAGAAGTAGATGCCAAACAGGAGAGGAACCAGGACTGATCCCTGTGGTACTCCACTCATGACTGGTCGGCAATCTGACTTGGAGTCTGCTACTTTCACACTGTGGGCTCTATCTGTGAGCCAATCTGCAACCCACCTAGTGATACAGGATTTGATGCCTAGTTTGGTGAGTCTGTCAATAATTCCTGAGTGAGGAATGGTATCAAAGGCCTTGGCCAGATTGAGGTAGGCTGTATGAACTGCCTTTCCCTCATCCACAGCTCTGGTGACTGACAAAAAAAGAAGTTAACCAGGTTGAGCAGGCATGATCTACCCTTCATAAAACCAAATTGCGTGGGATCCAGAGTTTGGAGATTCCCTATATCCTTAGAATCACGAAAACCAAAAGCAAGCAGGATAAATTAAAGAGCAATTTATTACGTGAGCGCTTTTGGAAATAACCAGTGTTTTTCCTTCATCAGACAGCCAACAGACATTTCAAAAGGCTTATAACACTACCATAATAAAACAATTAACCAATTAATTAAACAGCAAATCACATTTTAAAGAGAAAAGTTCACCTTACTAAACATTGTATATACCTGATAGTTAAAAGTTAAAAACAGCCTTGAAAAACTTTTAACCTGCAGAATCCATACTGTCCTACCTAACACCTTTAAAGGACACAATAAATATACCAATATAACAAATAGAATGTGTTTAGAAGAATATGCTGAGATTGCTCTAAATATTAAAACAAGTCTTATTATAAATATTTAAAAATGAGTAAAATACGTCAGGCACAGATCGCCTCTGAGCAGGCGGTATGCCACTGAGTAGAGCTGGAGTTTCTTTAACCGGGCAGCATATGGCATCTGTTTGAGCCCTTTGATCC
The DNA here is from genome assembly GCF_019279795.1 of Protopterus annectens. Lineage (NCBI taxonomy): Eukaryota > Metazoa > Chordata > Ceratodontiformes > Protopteridae > Protopterus > Protopterus annectens. The sequence goes on from NC_056747.1 coordinate 603,288,034, forward strand.
TCTTGGTGAGGTACTTTTGGGGTCTTTCCAGTTGCTGCAGGTGTCTGGTAAGGTACATCCCAAAAGGGGCATTGTACTCAATTATGGGCCTGATGAGGGATGAGTAAAGAGGCACAATGACCTCCCCTGATCTAGATGTGAATCCCTTCATGATTAGGTGGGCTATATAAAATGTTTTTCTAACCACTTTGGCCACGTGGTTGTCAAATGAGAGATTGCTATCAACTTGGATCCCCAGGTCCCTAATTACTTCTTCCGTACTTAATGGATTACCACCTATGTGGTAATTTGTGGGCACTTTGTTTTTGCCAAAGGGGATGACTATACACTTTTTGGCGTTTAGCTTGAGGCCATGGCTCTGGCACCAGTTGTCTGTTTCTATGAGGCCCTTTTGGAGGATGCTTGTGTCGGCTGGAGAATCGATTATGGTACCCAGTTTGCAGTCATCTGCGAACTTGGTCAGCCACAGTCCTTCCGTGTTGGCCTGTACCTCCGAGAAATATATACCGAACAAGAGAGGTCCCAGGACTGAGCCTTGTGGGACGCCACTTGTAACTGGTTTGGAGTCTGACATGGCTCCAGCAATTCTAACCATGTGGGTTCTGTCCTTGAGCCAGTTTGCAACCCATCTAGTGACATAGGGGTTTATATTTAAGCTGGTGAGCTTATCTATAATGCCTGAGTGGGGGATTGTATCGAAGGCTTTTGCGAGGTCCAGGTAGGCTGTGTGGACCACCTTCCCCTCGTCAATGGCCTTGGTAACTATTTCAAAGAAATTGACCAGGTTTAAGAGGCAAGATCTGCCCTTAACAAAGCCGAACTGGGTAGGATCCAGTGTCTGTAGGTCTCCAATATCTTTATTTATGAGGTCCATGATGATCCTTTCCATAGCTTTGCAGACCAAGCTAGTCAGGCTTATGGGGCGATAGTTTCCAGGATCCGTTGAGGCACCACCTTTGTGGAGAGGGACCACTGTTGCTGTACACCACTCTTTGGGTACATATCCTGTAGTAAGGCTGAGATTGAACAGTAGTTTTATGTTTGGGTTTAGCTCTTCTTGGAGTTCATGTAGGACGCAGCCCAGGACACCATCTGGTCCCATTGATGCTGTGTTTTTTTGCTTTGGAGAGGGCGTCTCTTACCTGAGCATCTGAGATGTCAGGGGGGCAGCACTCTGCTGGGATAGATATTTGCCCTTTTGGTGGGGAGGGGGGGAGAAGTTTGCACTGAACCTGTCAGCTAGGATGTTGGCAATGTCTGTGGGTTCGGTGTATTTTGGACTAATTTTGAACATATCGGGGAATTTCCACCCAGGTTCCTAACATAACTAAAGAAAGCCTTGTGATTATCCTTAGTGTCCTGTGCAATTTTTCTCTCGAAGCTGGCCTTAGACAATTTTATGAGTGCCCATAGTTTTTTGCTAATACTGATCAGAGATGCCTTCCCTTTTTGGGATTTTGTTCTATCATATAGTAGCTTCCTCCTTCTACTGTATAGTTTGTTTATGGCTGGGGTCCACCAAACAGGACGTCTGCCTTTGGAGGATTGGGTCTTGGTTTTATTTGGGATTGCATGATCCATGCATTCCTGAAGGTGTTCATAGAATGCGTTTATAAAGGATTCTGTGGTCTGGGCCGTATTTTCCACAGGCCCAGGGGCTTTGAAGGATTCCACCTCGGTTTTGAGGATTGTGAAATTTGCTTTAGAGAAGTTTTTCACTGTGGTTTTCTGGGCAGGGGATGGGGTCGAGATGTGAATATCCAGTGAGATTAGTTTATGGTCTGATCTTACCAGTGAGGGATACATTTCTGGTCTGGAGCATAGAGTCCCCATGTTGGTGATGATCAGGTCCAGTATGTTTTCCCCTCTTGTGAGAGTGGTAACAAGTTGTTCCATAGCATTTGAGTTTATAAATTCTAGGAACCTTTGGGCTAGGATGTTGGAGCTAGAGTAATGCTCCCAGTCTATGTGTGGGTAGTTGAAGTCACCCAATATAATGGTGTTTGGAGAGACCTTCATATTTTCCAGTGTTCTCAGGAAGGCTGAGTGGGGTTCCTGAGCTTGGAAGGGTGGTCTGTAGCAGGCTATAAACTGGAAGGCAGTTTTACCCACTGTTAGTTGCACATGGATAGTCTCTGATGCTTCGTGCTGTGCCACCAACCTGGAGGTGTGGGTATCTTTGACGAATATTGATACTCCCCCTCCTTTTGTGGTTTGGTCCAAGTTTTGGGGCCAAAAAGCATGGTATGAGGTATAACCTGGTAGTGCTGGGGTTCTCTTGGGAGCCTTGAATCAGGTTTCTGTTACTGCACAGATATCGATGTTCTCCATGCTAAGGAGAGTTTCGAGTGGGTGCATCTTGAGGTTTAGACTTCTGGCGTTGAGTAGCATTATTCTTAGTTTCTTATCCCTTGTGATACCTATGGAGGTGGGTTTGTCTTTTGAGCCTTGCCTAAAAAAGGCACTATGGGGGTAGCAAGAGCCTTTGCCAATATCCGAAAGCCCAGGGGTGATAGGTGCAAGCCATCCTTAGCGAAGCATCGTGGCTTGTCGAGCATGTCATCCCAGGCTGACAGGCATTGGATCCCCTTTGAATGACACCAATACTTAAGCCAATTGTTGAAATTGATCATCTTGTCTTCATATTGTGGCATCATTTTTGGTGAGGGTAAGATGCTACTCAAGGTCAGGGTCATACCAGCCTGGGCTACATGCTCAGAGAGCTCCTCTATGTCTCTTTTCATGTAGTCCAGGGATGTACGTCTCAGGTCATTCACACCAGCATGGGCAATGACTGAGTCATATTTGTACTTGCCTTGGAGTGACCTGAGTGCTTGTGTTATGTGGCGGATCCTAGCACCCGACAGGCAGCTCACCGTGACTTTCTCCTTGTTCAGCCTGGTGAGCGGGACGTCAGTGTGCCTGACGATAGAGTCACCTATTACAAGTGTATCAGGTGTGTTGTTTAGCCTTAAGGGCTGTGACTGTTCGGCACACTGGCTTTGTGGGCTATGTGTTACACGTGTTTTGTTTTGGGGTAGCGGTTGCTTGGGTGTCTGCTTTGGAGGTCTCTGCTGCTTAGGCAGATTTTTATTTAGAGCATCCGAGTATGTTTTTGTGTGTTTATGTGTTTGGTTTGCTGTCGTAGTAGGTCTATGTGAGACTGGAATTGTAGTGAGTGTGGTTTCCTTCTCCTCCTGACTGGTTATGCCAGTACTGAGTTGAGAGAGCTTAGCCTCCAGTTTGGCTATATGGTTGCATCTCTCACATGTGTTGAAATTTGTTGGGAGGAGGAGAGGGTTGTCTGTGTACATGAGGCAGTTGTAACATTGCCTCAAGATTCCCAGATTCACCAGCTGGACCGGAGAGGAGATTCACAACTGACCTTTGGACATGCTAGAATAGTATTGGGAATTCCTTTATAATTGAAAAAAAGGGCCAATGGGGAACAAGGTACTCAAGGGGAGTTTGTGAGGGTGTTGTGCTTTTCATTTTTTAGTGCTGACTTATATAATTGCTTTAGTGAGCAAGTGCCAGGTAACTTAAATGCAATGTGTTACAGGTAACTTAAATGCAAAAATGACAAACAGTAACTTTCTTTCAAGTGAAACAAGGAAATAAGTACGGTAAGCAATGCAGATATCACTAGGGATCCACAGAAGTGCTGAAAAGCAGCGTTTTAGGTGGAATTAGCGTTTCAGGGAAATAACAAGCAAACAAACAACAAGCATACAAACAAAGCTAGATTCAGCAGGCCTGGATCTAGTCTATGCTACAGCAAACAAGGTGTACCAATTTCAGTAAGAAACAGTTCAGATATGCAGGCACTATAAGCCTTTAACCAGAAATTCCCAGCTCAGAAGGGCAGAGTCCAGCCTCTCCTCCCACAAGAGTGCAGACCACGAACCCTCTTAATGTAAAATAACTGGCCTGAAGCCCAAGCGCTTAAACCAGAACTAATACACTTTTAGAATAACAGACACTGAGCCCTCAATCAGCAGTTCCCAACTTAGAAGAATGTAAGCTACCTGTCCTGCCACCACAGTGCAGGCCACAAACCTTCTTAATGTAAAACAACTGGTTTGAAGCCCAAGTGCTTAATCCAAAAGACTTAGAATGACAGCTACACTTTAATCAAGTTACTACCAAGCAGTAATAAATACAGTTGAATACTTTAAAGAATGCCTGGATTAGTGCTCAAGTTATACAAACAAAGCTAGATTCAGCAGGCCTGAATCTAGTCTATGCTACAGCAAACAAGGTGTACCAATTTCATTAAGAAGCAGTTCAAATATGCAGGCACTATAAGCCTTTAACCAGAAATTCCCAGCTCAGAAGGGCAGATTCCAGCCTCTCCTCCCACAAAAGTGCAGACCACGAACCCTCTTAATGTAAAATAACTGGCCTGAAGCCCAAGTGCTTAAACAAGAATTAATACACTTTTAGAATAACAGACACTGAGCCCTCAATCAGCAGTTCCCAACTTAGAAGGATGTAAGCTACCTGTCCTGCCACCACAGTGCAGGCCACAAACCTTCCTAATGTAAAACAACTGGTCTGAAGCCCAAGTGCTTAATCCAAAAGACTTAGAATGATAGCTACACTTTAATCAAGTTTCTACCAAGCAGTAATAAATACTATTGAATACTTTAAAGAATGCCTGGATTAGTGATCAAGTTATACAAACAAAGCTAGATACAGCAGGCCTGGATCTAGTCTATGCTACAGCAAGCAAGGTGTACCAATTTCATTAAGAAGCAGTTCATATATGCAGGCACTATAAGCCTTTAACCATAAATTCCCAGCTCAGAAGGCAGAGTCCAGCCTCTCCTCCCACAAGAGTGCAGACCACGAACCGTCTTAATGTAAAATAACTGGCCTGAAGCCCAAGTGCTTAAACCAGAATTAATACACTTTTAGAATAACAGACACTGAGCCCTCAATCAGCAGTTCCCAACTTAGAAGGATGTAAGCTACCTGTTCTGCCACTACAGTGCAGACCACAAACCTTCTTAATGCAAGACAACTGGTCTGAAACCCAAGTGTTTAAACTAAAAGGCTTAGAATGAGTTACAAGACAAAGTTCAAGTGCAAAGCACCACAAAAACCAACTGGTAATAGACAATAAAATCCACGAACTTCAGGCTCCTTCTTTACTTTGAAAACTTTAATTTTAGATTTAACTTAAAACAGCAAAGAACAAGTAAAACTACAATAAATCAAGCGCTTTCACCCAGGCTCTCCCAGGATTTTTCAAGACAAGTTATAAGCCATTTTCTTTGACCTTTTATACAGGAGTGTTATGTGCAATCATGTGATCAATTAAACATTTAATTATTTAATTGTCACAGTTAGTTAACTCTTTGTTTCCAGAAAAAATACTTTTTAAAATGCTCCTGTGTGCTGATTATGTTGAATACCTGAGTAAAGAACTACTAGCAACATACAGTTCTTAGTTTCAATATAACAATAGTTTAGTTTATGGTGTTAAATGGTTAGAAAACCTTTAAGTTGTTTGCATATTTGCATTTTAAGTATAATAATGTGTAAACCTGCCATCAAATTATTACGTTGCAGTAAAATTTCATCTCATATAACAAATGTATAAAAATATTTAAAACATTTAAAATGTAATGATACAAATAAAATAAATATAATAAATGTATAAATAAATATATTGGCTGTTTTAAATACTTAAAAACTCTGTCTCAACAGCCCTGTTAAAATACATATTGAAAATACATGCTATAAATAAGGATTAAAAATATCCATTATCAATACGCTTAGCAAATACCTGTTAAAAATGCATATAAAAATGCATGTCAAAGAAATACATATTCAAAATACATTAAAAGTATGCATCAAAATACATGTTAAAAATACATGTTAGAAATAATTCGTGTGCAAGTCCAAAATGTGAACAAATAAACATTATAATTAGAGTTGTAATTATAATGTCAACATGTTGTACCAAGTACATCCAACACTTAAAATATTTGAGGAAATGATTGAAACAGAAATTAGGGGCATTAAGAATAAGAAAGAACAAAATCATCATAACAACCTTCCTGAAGAAGTATTTGGTTTAATTAAAAAATTAAATAGTGATGGTATTAGGGTTATGAAAACGGACAAGGGGGGGGGGGGTTGTACTCATGTACCAACATGATTACGAAGCCTCTATTTATTCTTCCTTACATGACACAGAGCAGTACAACAGTGTCTCAATCAATGAATGCAACGTTGCTTATGCTAAAATTAAATATATGTTGGAAGACCATTTATACCAGGGGGCAATGAATGAACAACTATACAATTATTTATGGGTGAACAAATGAGTAACTCCCATTATTTTTGGCATCCCCAAAGTACACAAGGGTCTGGACCCATTGCAGTTTAGACCCATTGTAGCTGGTGCAAAGAGTATTACAGAGCCATTGGGAAAATTTGTGGATTTTACACTTAAGAAGTTTGTGGACTCAATGCAGGGTTTGTGTAAGGACTCATGGGAGTTCCTAAGAAGCATCAAAAATGAATATTTCATGGAAACACAATTTTTGGTTACAATTGACGTAGTCGAGTTGTTCCCAAGCATACCATACGAGACAGGGCTTAGATGGTTCAATGATATGCTGACAAGGCACTCAGGTTTAACAGCAAACACAATAGGGCTCCTGGTAGAATTTATGGAAACAATACTAACTAACAACTTCATTTTTTTCAATGGGGAATTATTTTGTCAAAAGAGAGGTGTAGCAATGGGCACCCCTTGTGCTTCGGCATATGCTAATATAGTATTGGGTTTTTGGGAGTCAAATTGTATTTTCAACACAGAATGGAAGAAAAATATAATGCATTACCAACGTTACCTGGATGACATCTGCATTCTCTGGAAGGGGAGTAAAGAGGAATTACACAAATGTATTTGCTATATTAATTTAAGTACCAATTTTTTGAAATTCACGAGCAGCATTAAGGATGACAGTTTGCACTACTTAGATGTATGCTTGTATAAGAATTTTGAAAAACAATGTTTTGAATCTAGTATACATAGGAAAGAAAGTTTTTCAAACACGTACTTACACTTTGATAGCTATCACCCCTTATTCCAAAAGAAAGGGATTATAAAGGGGCAATTGATCAGAGCCTCCAGAATGTGCACAGAAGAAAATGTCTTTAAAAAGGAAGTTGCCTTCCTAAAAACATTGTTTATGGAAAGAGGTTATCCCACACAAATGTTTGAATCGATAGCCATGGAGGTCATAGCTAATAGAAAAGTAAAATATTTTCCCCTGCTGGGTGAAGTCCATAGTCACAAAATGGTGACAGTAGAGAATGCCAATAAGGGACAAACTAAGTCATTTATACACACTAATTGTAATGAAAGTGCAGCAGTAGAGAAGATTGTGGAGAAGTATTGGCCAATTTTAACATCTAATGAAGAATTCAAACAAATTTTAGGGAATAAACCTCATTTTATTAAGAGAAGGAATATGAATTTAAAAGACTGTTTTGAGGCCAATCTGTTAGTGAAGGAGAATGAAGGACCATCTAGGTGTGGTACATTTAAATGCAAAACATGCAAGCAGTGTCCTTATGTTATGAATAGGAAGGGTTTATACCTTAAATCAAGGAAAAGATATGTTGGATCTTTAGCCTACTATAACTGCAAAACTAAAGGGGTGGTTTATCTTGGAATTTGCCAACATTGTCTGAGTTTTTATGTAGGCAAAACAGAAAGAACACTAGCAAAAAGGATTTATGAACATCTTTATGAAGTAAGCAAGCAAAAGGAAACAAATGCGTTTTACAGGCATTCTTTAAATTGTAATCAGATGGATCTAAAATTTTTAGTGTTAGACCAAATGAAGAGTAACCCAAGAGGTGGAGATTGGGAATCTTCCCTAGAATACAAAGAACTTCTTTGGCAGTTAACATTGGATGCCTCAAGACCCCCTGGCTTGAATGATGCTATAAGTCTGAGAAGTGCACTTAAACTCAGAAGGGCAAAATTATAACATAAGCATACTATAAGACTATTCAAAGGACGTTCTAGGTGGAGATTTTTACCACAATAATTCTTTACATTTAGTTGTATATAATCTATAAATAAGTTTTTTTACATGCAAGTATTTTAATAAGAAGAGTGAGGCTATGGCTATCAAACACTGTAAGATCCGGCACACATACTTGGTACAAGATCTTGACATTATAATTACAACTCTAATTATAATGTTTATTTGTTCACATTTTGGACTTGCACACAAATTATTTCTAACATGTATTTTTAACATGTATTTTGATGCATACTTTTAATCTATTTTGAATATGTATTTCTTTGACATGCATTTTTATACGCATTTTTAACAGGTATTTGCTAAGCGTATTGATAATGGATATTTTTAATCCTTATTTATGGCATGTATTTTCAATATGTATTTTAACAGGGCTGTTGAGACAGAGTTTTTAAGTATTTAAAACAGCCAATATATTTATTTATACATTTATTATATTTATTTTATTTGTATCATTACATTTTAAATGTTTTAAATATTTTTATACATTTATATAAATAATGAATCCCAGGAGCAAAACAATGAAGGGCATAAAAGAGATGGTACCAATTCCTTCGTGTTGAATAAATCCACGGAACTCAAGCTCTTCTTTAAAACACTAAAATGTAGTTTAATTGTGCACACAGAATCACGGTTAGCGCTTTCGCTTCACAGCTTCATCAGACCAATTATACAATGACCAAGCTTCCATTTAAATAGAAGTAAAAGCGGGAAATTGTAAATTCAACAATATATTTAAAGGTAAATATCCCATTTAAATAAAAATGCGCACTATATAGAAAATACTCGTGTCACAACCATTCTAATAAAGAACTATAAACATTCACTCAAAAATGCACAAACAAAAAATCCTAAAACCTACATGGAAGAAAAAATAGTATATATATATATATAAAAAATATATATATATATATATAGAAATGTATATATATATATATATGTATAAAATATGCACTGCTATTGAACAAACAACTGCAAACATACATTAAAAACATTCTAAACATAATCATATTTATATCTATACAAAAATGCAACATCATAAAAACATCATGGAGAACAATGTGTAGTTAAATAGACCACACTAAAACCATACACATATACACTCACACTGTCTATCCTAGTGGTGATAAACTAGACAAGTGTAGAATGTCAATATAAATATGGGTTTATCATAGGCTCAAACTTTGAGTCTTCTCATTTTGAGAAAGGGTTTAATCGGTACTCTCCCATTTAACCCTGGAGGCATATCTGATCTCAACCTAATAATCCAATAGCTCTCTTTGGATTCTGTTACATTAGAGATGTCACCCCCTCGATGTGTACCATACAACCTCTCTAGAATCCTAAACTTAAAGGAATGATTAGCACCAGATTCTTGTACATGTTTGGCCAAGGCATTTGTAAGTGTACCAATCCTGATGTGATAGATGTGTTCACGCATTCGGTCCCTAAGACACCGGTTGGTCTTGCCAACATAGAATGCGGAACACAAAACGCATGTGGCTAGGTAGACCACATTCGTGGACATACAGTCCCCACCTGCTCGCACTGTAAACTCACCAAAACCACCAGGGTGTATAAATACTGGATCAGATTCAACATACAAACAGAAATTGCAATGGTTACAGGGTGATGTAAAATAAAGGCTCTCCATACCCCTATTCAGGGGAACTTTAGGGTAACATAATAACTTCCTCAAGTTACGTTTGTTCTTATAAACAAATTTTGGTCTATCACCTAGCACTCTTCTAATGGCAGGGTCCACTGATAGGACATGCCAGTGGCCGCTGATAACATCCTTAATACGCCCTACATCCTTGGTGTAAAACACTGGGCAAATGTAACTGTAACTATCATGTGCATCATTGTTGCCATTGTCTGAGTTCATAAACCTATTAGAAAAGTATGGGACAGCCTTCTCACTCCTCATACTATCACAATCCATTACACTTATAGCCAAATCATCCTCAACGTACCCACGTTCCCTGAACCTATCAGACAACTTCTCAAACTCATCTCTAAAGCATGCATCATCGGGGTTATATCTCGAGGCTCGCATCATTTGTCCTCGAACAATGTTCTTGTATATGTACCCCGGATGCATGCTGCTCCGATGAAGGAGAGTGTTCCTATGACATGTTTTTCTGTATAACCCTGTGTTGATGAAACCCCCTTCTAACTTCTCTACAAAGATGTCCAAAAATGGAATTTTAATCTCAGAAAACTCCATTACAAATGTTAAAAAACTAGTCGTGTCATTGATCTCATCCACAAAGGTGTTCAATTCATCTATAGAGCCATCCCACAGAAAAAATAAATCGTCAACAAAACGCCTATAGAAGGAACCATGCCTTCTATATAATGCATTCTGGAACATTTCATTCACCTCCCATTCAGCTATCACAAGATTGGCGTAGCTATTGGCACACGAAGTGCCCATAGCTACGCCATCTTGTTGGAGGTAGAGTTTATCTGTGAAACAAAAAACATTAGATTCCAATATTATCTCTAAAAAAGCCATGAGAAGATCTATCTCATTGTCGCTATACCCAGAAACCCTTCTCAGATATCTATCCACCATTTCAACTCCCACTGAATTGGGTATCACTGTGAACAGTGATTGAATGTCCATAGTGACAAAAATATATTCAACATCTGTCCAGTTGGTGCCCAAAAAACCATAAAGATCTAACAAGAATTGTTTGGTGTCCCGTAAAATATATTGGTTGTCATTAACAATTGGTCTCAATTTGCTTTCAACATAGATGGAAAAGGGTTCAGTGGACCATCCTCTTCCTGCTACTATAGGCCTCAATGGTGGATGGGCTCTATTCTTGTGGACTTTCGGAAGGCCCTGAATAACCGGTATTAACGGATGCAAGACTTGCAGGAAATCAAACAATTCCTTATCAATAACCTCACTCCTCAAAAGATCCACCAGCATACTGTGGACACACTCAATGATAGCCTTCACTCTATCTGGAGTTACGGAAATATAAAACTTCTCGTCACTCAACATATTACACATATCTCGGTTGTATCTGTCAGAATCAAACACAACCACACCACCTCCCTTGTCTGCAGGTCTAACAATGATATCTGGATTATTACATAAATTCTGAAGAGCCCTTCTCTGATTATAATTCAGGTTGTGTATCTTTTTATTACACCTGCCATCCGTATACCATAATTTGTATAAATCATCCTCCACTAACCGACTATATGCTGCTAAAAGGGGCGGTAGTGGTGGGGTATACGTGCTCGGTTTTCTGAGTGTTTCATGGTGAATGGAATCTTGAAATACCAATTTCAAAGACAAATTTCGTATAAAAATCTTGAAATCTCTAATGGTTTCCTCCAAAGCACTAAAACTAGAGGGTATGAAGGAAAGACCCTTGGACAAAACATACCTTTCATCAGAACTTAATGTAACCGAGGACAAGTTAAAAACTAATCCCTCTTCCTTGATTCCCACATCTTCTTGATACTCAATGTGTGTGAGTGGTCTGGAGAGAACTTCCTCTTCTGTCGCCCTCTGCTCTCCGACCGCTTCCTCCCTTCTAATGGGATTGGTCTGATGGGAAAAGGGTGCTTCGAATCAAACACTCTCTCAACAGCATCACCACTCACACATGGTAAATTATTGCCTGAAGACACAGAGTAATTAGTGGCCCCCCTTCCTGAACCTATTTTCCTCCTCACTGCAGGACCATCGGTAGATACGATGTTGCTAGAAGTCAATGCTGTACCAACACTATCAACTGTCTCATCCCTATTTGTATACTAATGTTTTTTGTTTCACAGATAAACTCTACCTCCAACGAGATGGCGTAGCTATGGGCACTTCGTGTGCCAATAGCTACGCCAATCTTGTGACAGCTGAATGGGAGGTGAATGAAATGTTCCAGAATGCATTATATAGAAGGCATGGTTCCTTCTATAGGCGTTTTGTTGATGATTTATTTTTTCTGTGGGATGGCCCTATAGATGAATTGAACACTTTTTTGGATGAGATTAATGGCACGACTAGTTTTTTAACATTTGTAATGGAGTTTTCTGAGATTAAAATTCCATTTTTGGACATCTTTGTAGAGAAGTTAGAAGGGGGTTTCATCAACACAGGGTTATACAGAAAAACATGTCATAGGAACACTCTCCTTCATCGGAGCAGCATGCATCCGGGGTACATATACAAGAACATTGTTCGAGGACAAATGATGCGAGCCTCGAGATATAACCCCGATGATGCATGCTTTAGAGATGAGTTTGAGAAGTTGTCTGATAGGTTCAGGGAACGTGGGTACGTTGAGGATGATTTGGCTATAAGTGTAATGGATTGTGATAGTATGAGGAGTGAGAAGGCTGTCCCATACTTTTCTAATAGGTTTATGCACTCAGACAATGGCAACAATGATGCACATGATAGTTACAGTGGTGCCATTTGCCCAGTGTTTTACACCAAGGATGTAGGGCGTATTAAGGATGTTATCAGCGGCCACTGGCATGTCCTATCAGTGGACCCTGCCATTAGAAGAGTGCTAGGTGATAGACCAAAATTTGTTTATAAGAACAAACATAACTTGAGGAAGTTATTATGTTACCCTAAAGTTCCCCTGAATAGGGATATGGAGAGCCTTTATTTTACATCACCCTGTAACCATTGCAATTTCTGTTTGTATGTTGAATCTGATCCAGTATTTATACACCCTGGTGGTTTTGGTGAGTTTACAGTGCGAGCAGGTGGGGACTGTATGTCCACGAATGTGGTCTACCTAGCCACATGCGTTTTGTGTTCCGCATTCTATGTTGGCAAGACCAACCGGTGTCTTAGGGACCGAATGCGTGAACACATCTATCACATCAGGATTGGTACACTTACAAATGCCTTGGCCAAACATGTACAAGAATCTGGTGCTAATCATTCCTTTAAGTTTAGGATTCTAGAGAGGTTGTATGGTACACATCGAGGGGGTGACATCTCTAATGTAACAGAATCCAAAGAGAGCTATTGGATTATTAGGTTGAGATCAGATATGCCTCCAGGGTTAAATGGGAGAGTACCGATTAAACCCTTTCTCAAAATGAGAAGACTCAAAGTTTGAGCCTATGATAAACCCATATTTATATTGACATTCTACACTTGTCTAGTTTATCACCACTAGGATAGACAGTGTGAGTGTATATGTGTATGGTTCTAGTGTGGTCTATTTAACTACACATTGTTCTCCATGATGTTTTTATGATGTTGCATTTTTGTATAGATATAAATATGATTATGTTTAGAATGTTTTTAATGTATGTTTGCAGTTGTTTGTTCAATAGCAGTGCATATTTTATACATATATATATATATACATTTCTATATATATATATGTATTTTTTATATATATATATACATTATTTTTTCTTTCATGTAGGTTTTAGTTTCTTTTGTTTGTGCACTTTTGAGTGAATGTCTGTAGTTCTTTATTAGAATGATTGTGACACAAGTATTTTCCTTATAGTGCGCACTTTTATTTAAATGGGACATTTATCTTTAAATATATTGTTGAATTTATAATTTCCCGCTTTTACTTCTATTTAAATGGAAGCTTGGTCATTGTATAATTGGTCTGATGAAGCTGTGAAGCGAAAGCGCTAACCGTGATTCTGTGTGCACAATTAAACTACATTTTAGTGTTTTAAAGACGAGCTTGAGTTCCGTGGATTTATTCAACACGAAGGAATTGGTACCATCTCTTTTATGCCCTTCATTGTTTTGCTCCTGGGATTCATTATTTATAGACTTGTTTTGCTGTGTTTGTCTCTGGGAGCATTAACCCCACTAGGATTAGTTTTTTTGATTTTTATACATTTGTTATATGAGATGAAATTTTACTGCAACGTAATAATTTGATGGCAGGTTTACACATTATTATACTTAAAATGCAAATATGCAAACAACTTAAAGGTTTTCTAACCATTTAACACCATAAACTAAACTATTGTTATATTGAAACTAAGAACTGTATGTTGCTAGTAGTTCTTTACTCAGGTATTCAACATAATCAGCACACAGGAGCATTTTAAAAAGTATTTTTTCTGGAAACAAAGAGTTAACTAACTGTGACAATTAAATAATTAAATGTTTAATTGATCACATGATTGCACATAACACTCCTGTATAAAAGGTCAAAGAAAATGGCTTATAACTTGTCTTGAAAAAGCCTGGGAGAGCCTGGGTGAAAGCGTTTGATTTATTGTGGTTTTACTTGTTCTTTGCTGTTTTAAGTTAAATCTAAAATTAAAGTTTTCAAAGTAAAGAAGGAGCCTGAAGTTCGTGGATTTTATTGTCTATTACCAGTTAGAATGAGTTACACCAAGCAGTAATAAATACAATTGAGTACTTTTAAGATGACGCAAAAGCAAAATAAAGTAGGAAGAAACACAAATACAGTAAAAGCAGATACATTTTTTTTTTTTTTTTTTGAGTGAGCAAATGAGATGGGCCCAGGAGGAGTATCCAAGTGCAAATTTACAAGAGGGGTGGGCAGTTTCAAAGCCACCAAGATCACCAAGACAAAAACAGGGAGGGTGGGTGGGGACCTACTGAGAAAACAGTCACAACTTCCAGCTAGATATTGCTCAATGCAACACAAACAAATTACTTTAAATCATGTATTATTTGATACATGATAAATGTGCAATAGATACTGACCTGTATTATTTGATACATGATAAATGTGCAATAGATACTGACCTTAGAATTAGGGTGCGGGTTAAGATAAGTGCATATATGGTAATACATTCAACCTACACCTTAGGGTTAGAAGTAGGGTTAAGTTAAGTGCATATATAGTCATACAGCAATGCTACTAAAAGTGTAGTGCAGAGCATGTATGTTTCACAAACGGTGCTGTGTAAATAGGGTGAGCTTTTGTCAATATAAACTTTAAACACAGTCACATTATTTTCTTTCACAGTGTAGTGTATAGTAATGTGGTGTGTGTTTAAACACATTGCACTGTATTGTGTGACTACACCATTAGTGATTTAGGTAATGTTTTTTTTTCAGCACTGGGTGGAACGGTATTGGCCAACCAAAACAATTCGATTATGTGATTTTCTGCATTCTGGGCTGTCAGTAAATTGAGCATTCGCTTAATATGTATCGATCATGCCATATTTGACAACGTAAGCATTCACGTTTCCAATATAGACCTGGCTACCTAGTGCTTACCACTCCCACTGATAAGCTCAGAGACTTCCCTCTAACACAGAAAGGTCTGGGGAACTCAGAAACTACAGTACAATCCTGAATACAGCAAATCAATATCTGTACTACTTTAGTAACAGTAAAGGTGGGAAAACAAGCTAGAACTTTTTTTAACTATAACAGTAGCAAACGAGTAAACTGATTTAAACAAATTAACCAATTAACCAATAAAAAAGCTAAAAACTGAGCCCTGTTCCAACAGCCTTCAATCAGACAAGCTCCAGCTGCACACTCCTGCCACTAGGGTGCAGGGGAACCTTCTCCAAAAAAGATGGCCTGGATTAGTGCTCAAGTTATACAAACAAAGCTAGATTCAGCAGGTCTGAATCTAGTCTATGCTACAGCAAACAAGGTGTACCAATTTCGGAATGAAACCGTTCAAATAAGCAGGCACAATAAGCCTTTAAGCAGAAATTGCAAGCTCAGAAGGACATAATCTACCCTCTCCTCCCACAAGAGTGCAGACCACAAACCTTCTTAATGTAAAATAACTGGCCTGAAGCTCAAGTGCTTAAACCAGAACTAAGACACTTTTAGAATAACAGACACTAAGCCTTCAATCAGCAACTCCCAACTTAGAAGGATGTAAGCTACCTGTCCTGCCACAAGAGTGCAGACAACAAACCTTCTTAATGTAAAACAACTGGCCTGAAGCCCAAGTGTTTAAGCCAAAAGGCTTAGAATAACAGAATTTAATCAGGCTGCTAGCAATCAGTAATAAATGCAGCAGAATACATGCATTTGAGTACTTTTAAGAATAGCCAGTTCTGCGCTTCTGGAATTTGCATGTGTCTAAATGTTTTGTTGCTTTAATATGTAAAGTCATCATTTCTGTTTGTTACTCCATGAATAGTATGCATGTATACATTTCCATTTATTTGTAAGCATTTCTAGAGCTTTCTTATCCAGGCCTTGGCTGAAAATAGGTTCTTCCCTGCAAGCTTTCCCAGTTAACAAAGGTAAACAAGAAACAAATAAGTAACTCTGGAATTCCTTCATCTTTGAGACAGGAAGTATCCTTGTTACTCATTTCCATGTTTGATACATCAGTATATAAGATTTATGATTTTATTTCTTATCTGAGTTTTAGAACTTGGGACTGGTAATATAAATAGAAGAAACAAAGTCTTAGAAGCAGTCTTATGGCCAAGGTGCCCTACTTTGAAAATGTTAACTGCCAGGACATTTCCTTCCTATGTGCATTTTGTACATGCATACATACATTCAAATGTTTCAGGCACAAGCAATAGCATCCTTCTGTTTTTGCCAGTATACTAAGACAAGTCATTCCCATAATAAATGTTCAAGTTGTTCTTAAAATTAAATACATTTGTGCTGGTTTTAATATAATTTGGTAATCTAAGTTACTCTCTCAGAGAAACAATTAGTAGAGCTCTCATTCCTATATAATCTTTTAAATGGGTTGTTTGATGATTCTCTATTACTTTTTTGATAGCCTCAAACATTCCATGAGGTAGTGGTCTCTAAATGTCTTGTGTTCCTGAATAAGATCTCCTCTTAAATATTTATATGAGACAGTGTACAAGTTCAGATATTTTAGTCTTTCATAATAACTTAAATGTTCGCAACCATGGATGCCCATGGTATATTTCCACTGTAATCTTTCCAATTTACTATACTACGGTGGTGGTGCTGTGGTAGCATTGTCGCCTCACAGTTAGACGTTGCACGTTTGATTCTCAGTTAGAGCACCTTCTGTGTGTCAACATGCGTGAATGGGCATTCCTTCATTGAATGTTGTGTGTTAGGTCCGGCAAGCCAGCACGTAAAAATCTACTGCCAATCATTAGCGGACCGGAGTTCCGCTGTGGCGACCCCTAACCAGGAAAAGCCAAAAGACAGTTTTACTCTTTCCAATTTACTCATGCTTGTTTTCTTATAAGGTTTCTACATTGTTATTCCATACTCTAGTTTGGCTCTAATTTAACTTACAATGATTTCATCATTTCTAATTTCCTAGACTTTATAAATCATTTTATACAACCTACAGTTTTATAACTATCATTAACCAATTGACTGATATGATTAGAAAAACTCAAAAGTGGATCTACCCATATAACCAGGTACCTAAATGAATCAACAGTTTCAATTACTGTGTGTTGTATTAAATATATACCCTTAAATCTATATCATCTAAATCTCATATGCTTAATTTTTGATCTATTTATCAGCATATTCTTTCCTCTGTGCCAAAATAGTCAATTTAGACAAACTCTTTTGCAGACATGCCCTATCTGTAACACGTCAACTCAGCCTATTCACTTTCAAGTCATCTGCATACAGACTGTAGAACATCTCAGATGAAAATGACAGATCTGAAAGTTACAACCTGAACAACTATGGACCTGTGACAAAGCATTGTGGGACACCCTGACTGTTATCTAATTTCACTTGTCCAATTCCTGTATGATATTTGCTTTTTCCTTTTTGAAAGCCATGCAGCTATTCGTCATATCAAGATTACTTCACTACCTAATTGCTCTAATTTATTGATCAGTGTTTTGTGTATGACCCTATCAAAGGCTAAACTTAAGTCTATATAAATTATATCATAGCACAATTGTTCATTAATAGCTGTTATTATATTGTTATAGAATATCATATTACAGGTGATTATAGACTTATGTTCAATATATGTATGCTGATATATGATTGCACATCTTAACCTTTCCAGTTCTGACAATAATTTATCCAAAACAATCACTATTATTTTTTTCCACAAGAAGAAAATAAAGTTATGGGTCTGTATGACTGTGGGTTTGTCCTGTTCCCCTTTCCCCTATAAATAGGTTTAACAAGTGCATGTCTCCAATCTTGAGGACTGTCCTCATACTAAAATGACCTAGTAAATAACTGATATAATGATACTTGTAAATTCCATCCCCTCCCTGTGCTTTGTTTGGGTCCAGTTTGCCTAGTGCCTAATTTAATTTCAGTATCTGAAGTTACTTGGATGTTACTAGGACAATTTATCACTCCCTTGCATAAGATTATGTAAATATATCTATAACCTGTTGGGTTTGAAAATAAATTTTAGAATCTATAGACAGTTTATCAATTTCATGTCTTTACTCCTACCATCATGCTTATTGAAGACTGTCATTTGCAGTTGCACCTCGTTATAATGGTAAAGTAACAGTAAGAGTTGACTGCCTACAATCTATCCATTTCTAACAACAAACTGAAAAATCAAAGGAAAAATAAATCTTCTCTTACCAAGTAGTTGCACCATAAATCACAAACCAAAACTGAATTGTTTCAGATAAGTTGTGGATTTTACTCATCAAAGACCTGAATTGTTCACATTTGTCCATCCCCTGTATCATTCTTGTAGCTTTCTGCCATCTGTACAAGAGGGAGGTTACAGTTCGGGCTTTAGTGTTCCCACTATAGCATAGTGGGTTAAAGCAGTGACATGTAAATAGCATTTGTCTTGAAGATGGGTTTCAGTCCCTCAAACTCTATATACTGTGTGGTAGTAAATAAATGATTTCACAAGAACAATGCTCCTGCATACTCTTCAAAATACATTTGTCTTTTGTACCTTATTCAGTATACAAAGACTAAATCCAATCTCCCAGTGTTGCAAATGTGCAGTAATGATACACCAGACATAGCTTTAGGAGGATTACCAGGAATAAGTCTGTATAGCATGTGACATCTCAGATTCTTGAAGAGTTCAGTTGACTAAAAGCTGTTATTGGGTGTACATCATAACTAATACATTACATCAATTATCATTCTGAAAACCGTTATGTTTTCCAGGCACATTGACAGAACCACAAGAGTGGTAAAATGCCTTACCCCAAAGACTGAAAGTGAGGCAGGAGTACTGTTGTTCTGGAAGTCATGCTACCTGCTTCTGTGGACAGGAGGTCACTGTTCTCAATTCCTGCAACATGGTGCATTAGGTGTGAGAGCACTGATAGTACTGCAGATATGTTTCTGCATATATTGCAGAGTACTTAAACAGAACAAAATGGAATCTTTTTATTAGCAAGCTTTTTTGTTTAGGAGAGGTGAGATCGCACCACCAGACCACTAAGATCCAGCAACAAAAATCACTTGCAGATCACTAAAGCCAATAACTCTGCTGGTGAAGCACTATTCTCTTGCACCATAACCAAATTATGGAACTCCCTTCCACCCACAATTACCACCGTACCATCATGCACCCACTTCAAAATTTTACTAAAAGTGCACCTAAAAACATGCTGGCTATGCCCTTGCAACTCCCACTCTAATATCACCCACCCCATCCAACCACTACCTTTTTTTCCACTCCACTAACTACCTTGATTATCACAAGCTCAGATGCTCATAAGCCTAGTACTTATTATACAGCAGGAACGTCTTATTGTAACATTTGTTAATGTCTGTTATGTACTTCACAGATAAAAATTCTAGTTGTCTACTGATGTACTATGTTCTTCATCTGTAAATATGTTGTAAGTAATTGCTATGTTAAATTGTTAATTGCTATGTAATCCAATGTAACTACTGTCTGTTTATTTTAACTGTGGAGCTTTTCTCCCCGGGCCTCCGCTGAAAATGGACCTATGTCCAGTCGGACACTCCCGGTCAACAAATGTAAATAAATAAATAAATACATTTTCAGAGAGCAGGGTACTAGTAGTTGATAGCAGTGAATTATCTTTAAATAAACACAACTTAATCAGACTGTGGTTGGGGAGATCTCATAGGGACCATTTATTTCTGCTACCAGACCACTATGACTCACTGCTTTTTATTTATTTTGTTTCCTTTTGTTCACCTAAGGTATAGCAGCAATTTGCATTGAAGAAAGCGAAGGTGGAAAGCATATTCTTCAAAACTACAAGTGCTCACAATGTGTCCCACCGCATTTAAAGGCAGAGTTCAATGAACACTCTTTGCAATCATTCCTGCTCTTTAGAAATAATCCTCTTCATGAAGAACCTGGCTACCAAAAGAGAGTCTGTGGAGCGGATTGTCATGGGTGTCCATCATGCTATGCAACGTTTACTAATCTCATGACATATCCAACTGAGCCCACTGAAAATTCTTAAAACTTGTTTATTTCTGTTTTTATTTTGTTCAAGATTTCTGCCTGTTAATAGTTGTCAAGTTCGAGTTATGTCTGCTTTTAACCTATTTTCTACTTTCTGTTTTTGCTGTAGCAAGACAAGATTTAGAGTACAAGTAGCTTACAAGTACCTTTACATGTGAGGGCCTGTTGGGAATAGAAATGTGAAACCCAGCAGGGTAATTCACACTTTGGTGTTACATTTTGTACAAACAGTAACTTTATATTGAATGTTTTCTAACAGCAATCAGAAAACAAAATTCATCTAGTATATAGTTCATACATTCATGGATTTTCAGGTACTGCAAGATGGGCATCAGTCCCGCTGGACTGGGTTCTGGGTGATATGCCATGATGTATGCATATACCACATCAGTGAGTCTGGTGCTATACTTTTCAGAGTGTATCATTAGCTTTACAGGCTGGGTTCATAAGGTCACTAAACAAAAGCCTGCATGAGTAATGAACATTACCTTTATTCTTCCGAAGTAGTATGCGATCTGTCCCTCTGATAAGAAAATTTCATTAAGGGGAGATTCACAGGCAATAGGGGACACTGTACTTTGCCCTTTCCTGAGGCTTTGCACACCATTTATATTTAATGCAAAATGCATGCCTTCTTTTCTCCAATGTTAACTTTCACAAGAAATCCTTATAGGAATCAATTACTACTAGATTGATCTTATTTAAAACCACAGTTTCTGTTTTGGTAACATATTATAAGTAATCAAAAACCTAATCCAACTTTAAAAGATTCGAAAAAGCAATATGTGCTCACATGTACCAAGCAGCTAGCTTCATTAATATAGAATGTAGGTGCAGATACAGTTACCAGCCATTATCTCCTTAGGTATAGCCTTATAACTATTAGGAATTTCCTACAGTATATATATATATATATATATATATATATATATATATATATATATATATATATATATATATATATACACACACACACACATTGTCTACTTACTGTATGTTTACATAACTTTTACATAATCCTATTTTTGTATCATTATATAATTCTAACATCTGTACAGTAAGGCGTATTAATATTATAAACTGTCTGGACCGACATTTTGATATTCAGTTTTTCATCTTGATTGATTTGTATGTATTGTATTTGAAAGTTGTCCTATTGGACCAATGCTCTAAGCCGGTTAACACAGTTTAAAAAATGAATAATTAAATAAAAATAATAAATAAATGCATTTTAAAAAGGAACACATAAGTGTACATTTTTTGCATAAGTACGGACATCATGGGAGTAAGTGATATTCTTCAGAATAGTTTGAAGAAGTACATTGCATATTAAATGGAGATTATGTTAGAATGGTTAATGGAAACGTTTAAATGTTTCTCATTTCATTTTTAACATGGAACTTAAGACTGAAATATGGTAATGTCATATTAGGAATGCTATTAAAATGGGACAATATTGATTTTGTTAGTCTATTGTGTTTTAATTTCATCTGCTTTTTTAAGAAAAATGCGACAAAGCTGATCAAGATGTTCTAAATGTATGTTGTTGTACCTCAGCATACTTTTTCAGATTCGTTAGCTATCCTTTGGCTCATTAATATTCATTTTGGGGACAACTGAAGCATATTTCATATTTGCATTAGTGTATGGGGGGTATTAATACTTTTCCTTGGCATATATGCAGAAATGGTGACCAAGAAAAGATTTGGAATACTAGCAATCTCTACCACTGAATCTTTCACCCCAGTAGTGGTCCATGTCTGTGTATTTGCACCAGTATAAAAAATGTACTTGCATGATTTTTAGAAAACGATATGGGTGGAAAAATCAGCCTGATTTAAATGTAAAACTGTGTTTTGAGGATTATCATCTATTTATTTACTATTATTTTACTTTCATTCAATCACTGTCACTTACGTTACTTTACTAATACTATAATATTGATAGTTGCCATAAATACATGTGAGTTAAGGATTTACAACCAAATGTTCACTCATACTGGCACTTTTTAATAAAAATGTGTGGAACAGGGAGAAAAGCAGTCATACATATAGACAAAGTTAACTTGTACATGAAGGTAGGGCAGTGTTTCTAAAAATTCTCAGGTTCAAAGTCTGAAATTTTTGATTCAATCTAATTTCATAGTCTGGAAGTCACATGCAAGGAAAATGAAAGTACGTAACAGAGAGACACTATGCTGTACATATCACAACCAGATTCAAAAAGTTAACATGTCTACTACAGTTTAGACTGATATTTAGTGATATTTTGTGGGAAATCTGAATATCAGAAAATTATGATGACTGTATTTCATGGGGTACATGTTGCTTGCAACTGTCTGAGTAATACAAGTCATAATTATGATGACTGTATTTCATGGGGTACATGTTGCTAGCAATTGTATGGGGGTAATGCAACTAATGGCACAAGTGTATGGAGTAGCAAGGGAGTATTACTAATTTAAGAGAGTCATGACCATTTTTGTCTTGTGGCAGCCATTGTTACAGTTCTACTAGGGTTGCTTGGGAAAAACATGTGAGTCAGTGGTGTTATCACCAGAACAGCTGGAGCAGTCCTTTATGCAGGGTGGTTATGTTTACAGCACCCGTGTTTCAGTAATTTATTATCAGACATATTGCTGATGAATGGCTTAGATTGGTCATTTCCTTGGACCCATGTTAGTGTTAAACCAGGAGTAGCAACCAACTATTCAAGTAATGGAAGAAATGCAAAGAGAAATTTAACCATTACATTAAATTCCAATCATCTTTCACACTCTCACACTTGCAGGCATTTGTTTTGTGCAAACCAGAAGCATCAGGCCACCAGCGCATGTGGACTTCATGAGGTACTGGCCTCTAACTCAACATCATTGTCAGTTCCTACTTCTCTCAGTAGTACACAGTTAATATTGTGTGTGCATTTGACCACACTGCTGATGGTCCATGAGATCAGTGGGACAATTGCATATCAATCAAAGGTCTGAGTCATCTGTTAATCTGATTAGCCATAGGTCTTTAAACATGGTGGAAAGATAAGACAAGTAATTTTGAAAGTAAAAGAGTTGACTTTACTGAGCCTTGTGAAATACCCCTGGTTGCTTTCATACTCTGTCTTAATGATGAATGTTCCAGCAATGTGTAGGTTGTATTATGAAGCTAATTTGCTAACGGTGTCACTATGGAAGCATTTATAATTCATTCACCAGCCTTACTCATTTTGATGGCATGGTTGTTGGTGTCAAAAGACATCTCGCAGGTCAGGTAGGCATGTGCAGACAAGATGACCACTGTCAATAACCATTACTACCTTTAAAAGTAATGTGATTTGTCTTACTGATAAGGCTTTACTTATTAGCATTGACTGTACTTTA
This sequence comes from Protopterus annectens, assembly GCF_019279795.1. NCBI lineage: Eukaryota > Metazoa > Chordata > Ceratodontiformes > Protopteridae > Protopterus > Protopterus annectens. Next base: position 603,311,808 of record NC_056747.1, read on the forward strand.
CTTGTGAGTGGGTAAGTCATCAGCCTATCAGAAAAATTCATTGTCAGGAAATGTGATGATGTGGTCATGCGCAGTGACTACTACTGCTTGTAATGCACAGTGGCGCACTTGTATGTTGACAAGTGAAAGTTGTTGATTTATAGTACAAATTGCATTCACACTTGTACCTGTGGCAGCAACTGGTAAATATGCACTTAGCGTAATAACATCTTCTCTAGCTGCTACAGTGGCTACTGCTATATTTTCTAGCTTATCCTGATATTTAAACATGGATACCGAAAGGAAATAAATCTGAAAAGTAAGTGATACAGAAATAGCTGCATCATTGAAATAAATCAAATAATGTCATACAGAGATGAAGTGTAGGTCATGCTACCTTAGAGAGTACTGCACAAATATATTTTTTGAAGTACAGTGGAGCAGGAACAAAGGAGGCTCCAGACCATGGCTACTAAAAACATATAAAAGATTAAAACTTGTATATGTTTTTAGTAGCCGTGGTCTGGAGCCTCCTTTGTTGCTTCTACATTGTATTTCTAATTTTGGAGGAACAGTTTGCCTGCACCACTTTATTGGTATTTGCATATTTTTTGAAGTACACAACTTATGGTTTGTTTAGAGGTCTTGTGTTCTCTGTCAAAATTGTATGTATTTTTTCAGGACATAAAATGGAGTAGATATGACTTCACAATGGATAAAATGCACTATCTTTAAGGCTAACCTTTTCATGAACCCTTATCATGCAAGGCATATGAAATGCAGAGATATCTGAAGCAGAATCACGGTAGTAACCATATTGTTGGTTTCATAAGTAAATCCTTCACTAAGCACCAAATCTGAGGGTTAACAGAAAGCATGTTACTCAAGCATACGAGAATATGGATTGTACTGTATACCATATGTGTGAACCTCAGACTGTCACTTTGTCTTCAACAGCAGGCTGCATCAACTGGTAATGTTTCAGATGTGAATTAACTTGTCTATCACCATATGATATTGACAGCATCAGAGCTGGCATTGTTTCTTGCTCCTTGACTTGCTGTCCTACTCCAGCTGAGCAGTGGTACTCACTTCCTAATGAAGGCTACAGAGAATCATCATGTGGCAAGTGATCAGCTACTTCCCATTCCAATTGCTTTTGCTTAATTTGCATACTCAGTGTTCCATTATGCTGTGACATTGTCACAGTAGGATATTAAACACAGAATCCGTCACTTTGAGGGTCATCTCTAACTTCAGTCACTATTTCTGTAACTTCCCACTTACTAATCCGGTTGTATACTTTCACCCCTTGTTTATTTTTTCTTAACATTGTATAGGGAAATTAACCATATTTGAATGTGTTTGCCTGTGTTTTGCATCCAATGTGTTTGGTGCCACTTTTGTGTATGGTTTGGTTGTGCATCCTCCTTTGCACAAGTATTGCAATATATTCTATTTTTTTTGCTTTTTCCATGTCAATATGTCTTAAGAGGATGTCTTCCACTCTGCCTGTTTCTCTTCATGTAGGGGACTTATTGTTCTATCACAGTGTGACATGACCCTTGTTAGACTTTATACCATTCACTCTGAAGATATTCCATAACTACAGCTTCTATTATTTGAAATTTTTAATCTTATGTTTTACATTCACCCATTGTGATCGTATTTTTTGTACTTAGAAAGTTCAAATATCGGGATGCCTTTGCCTCTGTTTCTGCTGAAATATCTTTCCAGCAGTTCTTTTTTTACTAATTAATTTGCCTTTATAATTTGCATACATATTTCAGGATATGAGATCTCTCTCTGTTTCCCATGTCCGTGTTTGTTTTGCATGCCTTTCAAGAAACTTTCTTTTGTCGTCTTTATTGTTTCTTTTCACGTCCTCGTTTGTGTCTTATGTCAACCGTCCATAAAGTATGTTGGTCTATTTAATGTTTATCTTGAATGTGTTCTATTAATGAACATTAATTGGCATCTTAAGAATTTGAAATTTCTTTTTTTTTCCTTTTTTGGTTAATTATTTTTCTTTCCTGTTATTTCTGTCTTAATCATTTTGAATATCTTGGATCAGGAAAGTGGGGGCTTCTTTCCTAATTGTAGCAATACATAATTATTTTTTTATTCTCATTAGTGCATTCTATCACTTGGAGTAGAGTAGTACTGCCTTCTGCAATGGTGGGGGTCTCCTCCCCTGAGCATGGCCTAACATAATTGTCATAATGTTCATGTGTATTGACAATTCTACAGTGTGATTTCCTTGAGTCCAGTAAACATTGGGCTTAATAAGACTGGGCACTCTGTCATTCCATGACTTGTGTATCCAGTTGTGCTTTTTCTTTATTTAATCTGCATCTGACCGTGATATATGCTATACAAAGAAACAGGGTATACCTCGGGGGCAGCAGCAATAAATGCTAGCCTTTGTAAATAGACCCCCATTGCTAAGTGGTATCGTTAATTGCCCTACATTATAATGTGGCTGATTTTAGTTATTATTTGCATTACTGGAATAAAACATGTTCTTGTTTCACAGATCTCTGCGCAAAGCTAGGTCATGCATTTACAACAACTTAGACAAAATCCTCATAGGAGGTTAGCAGGTGAATGGCCATGGAGCATTTTTAATCCTAGCCATTCATGCACTATTTTTCCTACTTATCAATGCCCAGGGACTGGAATGACTTCACTATGTGCCCGTGCCTTACAGCATCTACAATCTGCTTTTGTCTATAAAGAACATAGGTGACAACTAGGGGTGATTTCATTATTTCCCCTCCATTGGTCGAAATGTCATTTGAATAGGCTTATAGAAGAGATCTGTGTCACATAAATGGGATTCGGTTCCACAGACTGGGTAAGTGAACATGCACTTATTCCTTGAGCACGTTTTGTTTAGGTCACATGCATGGTTTGTATTCTTAGATTGGGTAAGTCTTGTTCCGTTTGTTTTGAGAATATGTTGCAGATCCATTAGAACTGGAAATGAGAATGCCTTGTAGGTTAGGAATAGATAGACCCTCAGTAGTCTGTAGGAGACTGAATAAAGGGACAAGGTATGGTGGTCCACAAAGTACATGTTATTTACATCCAGTATTCTTTCAGTGAGAAATCTCAGTGGCCACTAAAGTTGTTGAAAATGCCTGGTCAGGTACCTGCTGAAGAGTGCATTGTACTATATTATTTGTCTATTGAGGCTAAGTACAGTGGGACTATGATGTCTTTAGATGTGGGTGCAATGACATAACTTATAACTCACACCACATAATAAAATGTTGTCATTACTGTTGACACCTGAGTGTTAAAGCTGAATTTAATGTCAACCTGATTTCTAAAGTCCATTCCCACCAGGTGTATGCCTAGGAGATTGTCATCATAGTTGCAATTAGCAGGGGTTTTCATCTACTCAGAGGGTATAAAGATGCATTTTTTGCATTGACTTTTAGCCTATAGTTCTGGCATTACTTACTTGTCAGTCAGACCCTTGACAAGGATATGTACGTTTGGAGGAATCACTCTTTGCCCAACTTGCAGTCATCAGCAAGTTTGTTTGGACAAAGAACCTGTATATTTGCTGTGAATTCAGAGACATATATTGCAAAGAGGAGATGTCCAAGTACTAAGCACTGTGGAACACCACTAGTAACAGGCCTATTACTGAGGGTGGATTCCAGTGCAGTACCTTATTATGTTCTATCCATGATCCATGTGACTATCCATATGGTGCCATAGGGACGCATGACTAAATTTGTGAGGTTGTCTAGGAAGGGCAGGACAATGGCACAGCAGAAAGTGTTGTCATGTCACAGCAAGAGGGACCATGGTTTGATGCCAGTGTTGGCTTTGGTGTGGGGACTGCATGTCATCTCTGTGTTTGTGTGGCCTTCTCGTGGGTGCTGAGGTGTTCTGACACACTTCAAAGACATATAGTAACTATATTGGACACTCTACATTGTTCAATGGCGCGAGTGTCTGGTGTGGATGATGTACTGTGTCAGGATTAACCCCCTGGCAGTGTAACTCTTGCCAGCAGGTGAATGACATTCTGACCCCATGTACACAAATGGGAAAATGAGGGTTGTGGATGGATGGGTGGACCTAACTGAAGAATTCTGTCAAATTCCTTTTCCAGTTTGAAGTAGCCAGTATGCACTATTCTGACCATCAGTCATGGCTAAATGTGCCATATGAAAGTCTGGTGCTGGGTTTAGTAGGTGTGACCTACCATTCACGAAAAAGAACTGGGATAGGTCCAGTGTTTGATGATTTCCTGTGTTTTTATTTATTAGATGAATGTTAATTATTTCCATATATGCTATATGCGCATAATACTAGTCCAAACTCTGGGTCTGTAGTTCACTGTGTACGCTGACGATCCACTGTGGCATAGATAGATGACTGTTGCAGCCTTCCATTCCATAGGGACAAAGCATATAAGTAGGCTGTGGCTGACTAGAGATTCCATTGGGCCTGACAGATCATGCTTCACCACAAGTTAAAAGGCATCCATGGATGTTAAGAGGGCCACTCAGTGTAGTATGTGTAGCTATGGAGATTGCAGTGAGGACCCATCCTTTAGTAACAGTTGAGGTATAAATGATAGCAGGTATTTCCTGGGTAGAAATCAATCATCTTCATGTCATAAGCACTCTTTTCTTCTGCTTGTACCTTACTGTTGTTATGTAAAAGTTTTGAGTAAAGTTACTGTCATCTACTCGTTTATCTTGGACTTTGATAACTACTTCAATCAAAGAAATATAACTGTCATGGCTTTTCTCTCCATGCTCTGTGGTTGAGAGGTATTCCTTCAAATACAACTGAAATGTCATGAATTCACAAGAAAAGAAGGACTTTTGGTAGTCAGTCATTTTTTTTCCTAATTAGAACTAGCCAGTACAACTTTATATGCACCTACATACATACCCATAAAAGTAAACAGAGTCAGACAGACATAATACGCATGAAATTCTGGTTTAATTAAAAATTAAAGAAGCAAGCAGACTCACTCGTTCCATGAGAAGGCATAGTTTTATTTATTTGACTGTTTCATGTCTACTGCTATATCAAGGCAGAAGTATCTACGTTTAATGTAATGTAAGAGTTTTATAGTGAAACAGTGTAAATTGCATCTAAGAGCAATTGTGCAATTATGTTGTAAAGCAACAATGTGGTCATGAGTCACAGCAATGCAAGATGTCTGTAATACAGACCCATTAGTTTACAGCACAGTTTACAGCGCAGCAATGCAGAAAATCATATAAAATAAATATTAATGGAGACATCCCTCCATAATTGACATAGGCACTCTGTTAAGCAGCTTCTGTAGAGTTTTACATGGTACATATGTACATACATAGAAATATTTCAGGCATGAGGAAAAATGCCTTTCTATCCTGCAAAGTTCTTTTTGTACTTTGACTTAATTTCCATTTGTTATATATTTTTTAGCTTTCCTGTTACTGCAATTCCACTTCTACATTTTGAAAACCAATCTGACATTCTTTCTGAAAGTGGTGTAATTCTTCCTTCTACTTATTTTCTGGTTGGGTCTTGTGCCATGGAGCTCAAGTTGTGACTCAAAATAATCTGTCAGACACCCACTTACATGGTTATCAAAGCAAAAGTAATAAGTGAACAAACAAATGAAACAAACGAAGACATGATTAAAGAAGTAATGGCACCTTGGAGAGTACAGCTCACATGTAGTTGTTGTTTTTGGTAATTATGAACATACACCATGAAATATTTGTTTACAGGTACCATGTTATCTGTGTACTTTGTTGGTACTCTTACAGGACTTAAAACACAGCAGGGGATATTTAGGAAGGGCAATATGGAGGGCATGTGTAATTCAAAAATGTTTTTAGCCCACTCATGGTAGTATGACAATTGGTAGGGTAATCAGTATGTGGTTGTTGTTGTGTCTTTCAGCTTTTCCCGGTTAGGGGTCGCCACAGCGGAACTCTGGTCTGCTAATGATTGGCAGTTGATTTTTTACGTGCTGAGTTGCCAGCCCTAACGCACAACCTTCAACGAAGGTACACCCATTCACGCATGTCTCCACGCAGAAGACACTCTAGCTGAGAGTCGAACCGGTCAGCGTCTTACTGTGAGGTGACAACGCTACCGCAGCACCACCACCGCGGATATAATGACCATAAAAATGAAATTCAAAAGAGATGTAGTATGGAAATGCTTACCATCATAAATTGATGTTTTTCTTTCTGCATATATATTTCATATGCAGCATGGACTTTACTTTTGCAAAATACTTTCTAAGTATGAATTAGGTTGCTGAGTTCATAGGTATACACTAGGCATGCGGTCCAAAAGACCACTGAGAAGCATAGCCAGCTACGCCGGAGTACTGTTGAGTGACTATTGCTCCATGATCAAGAAGCACCATGCTGTATACCCCACAGAGGAGGTCTGATCTCCTGGGTATTCATCCAGGATTGGTTTGAATTCAGCCGTTGTGTGGCATTGCTAGACATGCTCAGGAAGTTGTTGACCGGGAGTGTCCGACTGGATGTGGGTCCATTTTCAGCGGAGGCCCGGGGAGAAAAGCTCCACAGTAAAATAAACAGACAGTAGTTACACTGGATTACATAGCGATTAACAATTTAACATAGAAATTACTTACAACATATTTACAGATGAAGAACATAGTACATCAGTAGACAACTAGAATCTTTATCTGTGAAGTACATAACAGGCATTAACAAATGTAACAATGAGAAGTTCCTGCTGTATAATAAGTACTAGGCTTATGAGCATCTGAGCTTGCTATCATCAAGGTAGTTAGTGGAGGTGAAAGAAAGGTAGTAGTTGGATGGGGTGGATGATATTAGAGTGGGAGTTCCAAGGGCATAGCCAGCATGGTTTTAGGTGCGCTTTTAATAAAGTTTTGAAGTTGGTGCATGATGGTATGGGGGTAATTGTGGGTGGGAGTGAGTTCCATAATTTGGCTATGGCGCAAGTGAATAGTGCTTCACCAGCAGAGTTATTGGCTTTAGTGATCTGCAAGTGATTTTTGTTGCTGGATCTTAGTGGTCTGGTGGTGCGATAGGGTTGGAGTAGATTCTGGAGGGATGGGACATTTAGTGAATGGTTTACTAGTTTGTGGGCGAGTGAGAGTTGATACCACTGAAGGAGGTGAGGGAGTTCAAGCCAGCCCAGTTCAGCAAGTGAGAGACAGTGGTGACTACGGTAGTATGCCCCTGTGGCGAATTTGGCGATTTTGTTGTAGCAGGTCTCTAGCTTGTTTAGATCACATTGCCTTAGGTTGGTATATACTGGAGAGGCATAAAGTAGGGTGGAGATAAGGTGGGAATTTGCTATTGAAATCTTTGCTGCTTTGGTGAGAAATTGTTTATTTCTGTATAATGCTCCTAGTTTTTTGTGGACTTTTTTTATGGTCATGGATATGTGAATGTCAAATTTTAGTTTATTGTCTATTTCCACTCCTAGCAATTTGATTTGTTCAGTTGGGTATATAGTGGTGTTGTCTTTTGCTGTGATGTTAAAGTGAGAGTTGTTTTGAGTATGTTTGGTGGGTTGGAAGATGAGTAGTTTAGTTTTGTTTGGGTTGAGTATTAATTGGGCATCGGATAACCATGTTTCAACAGAGGAAAAGGCTTCCTGTGTGACTTTTTGCAGTTTGGGTAGGGACTGGGCTGAGCAGATGATGGTTGAGTCATCTGCGTATTGGATGAGTGTGCCATGTTTGGTGGCAGAGGCTAGATTATTGGTGTAAACAGAGAAAAGTAGGGATCCAAGGATGGATCCTTGGGGAACCCCTATGGAGACAGGTAGTTGGGGAGATATGTCATTCTGCCATACAACGGATTGTTGGCGGTCAGACAGGTAATTCTGAAACCAGTTGGTGACCGATTGTGAGAAGGATAGGTTATTGAGGACAGAGATAAGTTGTTTGTGTGGGACCATGTCAAATGCTTTAGATAGGTCTAGGAAAGTAGCAGAGGAGTAGATAGCCATTGTTTTTATGCTGAAGGATAGTGTTAGTAAAGGAGAGTAAGGCAGTGGTGGTGCTATGGTTTGGTCAGAAACCATGCTGAGTACTGGAAAGGAGGTTGTTAGTAAGGAGGTAGTGTGAGACCTGAGAGTGTATGCATCTCTCTAGTATTTTGGAGAGTGGAGAGAGAATAGCTATGGGGTGGTAATTTGTTAGTTCTGCAGAGGGTCCGCCTTTGTGGAGGGGAATTATATGTGAGACTTTCCACAATGTGGGAACGTAACTTTCTGACAGAGATCGGTTAATCAAGATGGATACTGGGTAGGCCAGAGCATCACCTGCGATTTGTAGGTATTCACTTGAGAGGTTGTCTGCTGCTAATTTGGTGGGTTTAAGTTTAGTTAAAATGTTTAGTTAAGAGTTAGTAAGGACATTATTCCTTGGGATTGAAAGCCGTCATGCCAGCCATGTCCGATTTCTGTGCCTATAAAAGTTGCCAGTCTTTGGGCTGGGTGTTCATGGTGGTGTGTGTTTTGCATAGCTGTATGAAGTCAATCACAGTGGAATGAGTGATGTACCTTACAAACAAAGGGACAGCACTCAGCTGACTGAAGAATGGCATATAGAGTAATAACTGCACATATCACTAATGGCATTTGACACCTTGATATACATATCACCATGGATAGTAGGCCACAGTAAGGATTGTGGTAGGGTGTATAGCTCCACCAACTCTGTGGCATCAGTGTACATATCATAACTTTGGCTTTCACACAAATAGTACATGTCAGACCTTTTGTACCGCAGTACATCTCAGGTAATGACAGCACCTTCCAGAAGGTGATGTGTAAGGAAGGATTTTCCATGTACATGGAAGAACGCAATGAAGGCACCAGTCAAATATGCAGCAAGTTGCAGTAAACAAAAAGGTATTGTCTGAAGGTGCATTGTGAGTCTTACAGGTAACCCAATGGTAATGCAAATAAACATTGATAATGTTAGGCATGTTAAAAGAGTTTATTTTTCAGCTATTTTTTTTATAAGCACTGCACTTCAGTCTTCATAATATCTTGATGTTCTGGCAGGATGCCCTTGCCCACTATCAATGATAAGCTGCCACAGTGCTATATGAGTGTGGAATCTAACTGAGCGTGTGTTTTTTTTTGTTTTTTGTTTTTTTGTTTGTGAGGTCCAAGCATCATCACTCCACAATACTTTCATCAATACAGGACCCCCTCAACCTTGAAGCTGGGTAAGCAGGGTACCCTTCACATGGCAGAGAAGTGCAGCTTCCTAAGTACCAGTCTATGTTGAAACTTTATAAGTGGACTTTAGGGTTGGAGGCACAGTTTTGGTAATGTTGTAGGCCCTGTAGTACATTCCATTGTGTGGGCCTTGAGGCTGGACACCAGTTGGTTCTGCACCTTTTGATCAGTCATAGGTTACTCCTATTTTTCATTCAAATATTCATATTATGAACAATTAACTTTTCCACATAGGGCTAATAAACAACAGGCTATGAGAAACAATGTCTTGTATTACTGATGACTTAACATATGGAGTTTATCCCATAGGGCTCACACTGCCTCCCCATGGCTTTGTGCAGTCAGCTGATAGCTTTCCCAGTGTAATGGTGCCTTAGACTTGTTTTAATCAGACTGTAACAGTAGCAGGGTGTGTGCCCTGCATTGTTTCAATGGTGTGAACCATACAACGGTACAATCTTGCACCTCAGAAGTTTTGCTAAACTGCAGTAGTAAGGTTTTTAAAAACATCTTATTACCTGTAATGGTGGTGTTTATTAGCTGTTATTCTCATATATCCATGACACTATGAAAGAATTTTAACCAACACTGGCACTGGTGCTGTTTCCAGTGCCAGTCACTTGAACTGAGGCCACTGCGAAAGCAACATGTAGTAATATGTCAAAATATTCTTATCAGACATTTTTAGTTGTTTGCTCCCTCCATGAACTATAGATTTGTTCTGATCTGAGTTGGGAACACCTTCTTTCTCTTGTGTTTGTATATGCAGGATGAACTCCAAATCTGTAAATGCAAAATTATGTCCACAGGTAGTAATTTCTGGAGACCTGCTGCTGAGCTAGCTTCCTCCTAAGTAGTCCCTAACACAGTTATTAGGAATATGGCACCAGTTATTTAATAAAAAAATCATAGCACTCTGTGAGTGTGCCAAGACACAAGTCAGATTATGACCTCTAAAAAGGTAGATGAACAGAGGTAAGAATACTGTTACTTGAGTCACACTGCCCAATGCACAATTTGTTATAGGCAACTGGCCTATAACAAATGCAAAGTTTTGTTACTTGTGAAACTAACAATAAAGGGTGATTTGCATGGATGCTGTTAGGAACATGCTATACTGTCACCGTAGTGAAACTACCTCCTGCATGCCATAGTATGAGTGTATGCATGTACATAAGTATATCTCCACCAACACACATATAGATTTGGGTACATCTGTATACCATAAACACAGACAGTCACAGATACAGAGACAGATGTATATAGAGTCACATGTGGGTGGTGCAGTGGTGCATTGGTGCAGCGGTTAGTGCTGTCATCTCATAGCAAAGAGCTTCTGCAGTTTGATTCTATGCCTGGGCACCTGTAGGTGTAGTCTGGGTACTCCGGTTTCTTTCCACATTTACAAAGAGATGCTTCTGTACCATTTCTCCACGGGCCTCAGCAGATACTAGGCACTGTTCTATTTATACGTCCCTGGTCAGCTAATATGAAATTACTAAATAAGTAACACACGTTATCTATGTGTGTGTGTGTGTGTGTGTGTGTGTGTGTATGTACAGACATATCTGTGGATGAGTCCAAACTGACAGATATACAGCTAATGTATTTTAAACAACCAAACCAATTTATATGATAAACATATAATGACACATGCAACTATTTATTTAAATTATGTATTTCCAACTTGATAAACAGGGGTAAGTGGTCTAGTTAAGACAGCCGTCTCAATGACACCAAAGGCTGGCAGAAAAATGATGAGTAATCCAATGCTACACCTATTAAAGGAAGTATGATGCTCTTCATACATAGTTTTAACAAACTACACACATTGTCACATATGCAGCATATGCAGTTTTGACAGACATGCAAGAATGCCTTTAACTGAGAGCCTGTCATTAAGACATAGCAAGGCTGTGTTTTCACGACCACATAAATAGAATGTGAGACTATTTATTGCGTGCATACTTATGCACATGCATGGGAAAATATGGGGAAATATAGAGACTACATTTGCCTCCGTTTTCAAATGTTAATGAGTGTAACTTGGCTGCAGTCAAATATTCAGGAAAAGAGTGGGAGTTGAAAAATTCCACCTCAATACAGGGAAGGAAAAACAAATATTGATTCACTAGGGTGGAATCAGTATTATACAAACAGTTACTGTGTGATTGCTGAAGGGCATCAAATAATGGGAAAATACTTTTAGTACAGTAACGAGATTCAGTTTCAAACTTGTCTGACATTTCATTGAAATGTTATGAGAATTTATCCCTCTAGAATATTAGGACATTTGCAACTTAATGGGTCTGCGTGCAAGATGCAATTGTCCAAAGCCATGTTGTCCTGTGAAATGAGGGAAACTGTGTGATTATAAAGGTATGTCTACATGAGTAAAGTATTACTAAGCAACACTAGTGGAGACCATATGAATAGTAACTACCAGTGAAGGGGAAAAACATGTGGCAGCAAGCAGGAAACAAAAACAAATAAGGGGAAACACAATTGCATAGGTAGGATAAGCATTCCACAAAGTTTTACCAAAAATAAAAGCAGAGAATAAACAAGATGTAATTTCACTGCTGCAAAGGCTGCAAATTTGAGTGTGACTAGACAGCATCTATGGCTGAGGCTAAACCAGTCAGTCAACTAATCTAATAGCCTATGGGTGGGGGAAGGAAAATACAACAGCACAATCATGTAAACTCTTGGCATTTCCTGGAATAACCATTCCCCACTGAAGTTTGTGAAATCTGACCTGCAGTATGCTAAGAAGCTTCTCCGAAAACCATGCCTTTTTCTGAGGATGTGAATTACACTGCCCTAAATGTAAACAAAGTCTTGTAGCAAGAACCTGATTTTAGAAATGAGATAGTGTCCCTTTAAGCTGTCTCGTTACTGTGGGAGAGGGGCAATATGATGGTCTTATAGCAAGTTCAAACAGTGCCCACTCCCATAGTTGAGATGGGAATAACATCCAGTAAACTGAATAGCAGATCCCAGCAGCCATATAAATGGTCAGTCGTTCAAACACAGGAAAACATGACTTTAATAAACGAAGCTGAAATGCAACAATTAGTTAAACTGATTTTGAGATGTTTCCTTCTTCTCTTTCATTTATTACTTTTTCTCTTCAACAAATACGGGAAATCCCATTTTAATAGCAACATAACAAACAAACCACAGTTATTCCATAACCACATTTAAAACTATAGCAGCTTAATTCATAGCTTCATAGGTTGGCCTAGCCTAGCCATACCAATTCCCTGGCTGTTTCTTCCCACAATATTTACTTCCCTGGACCCCTGTCTAGCAGGGTGACTGACGTGATTCCCAGGGTGAATTTCCTATCTCCCATCCAATCGTCAAGGTTCCTTTTGAAGAGGGCCAAAGAGGTGCTCTGCTTGACATTTATGGGCAGTCTATTCACTGTTACAATAATGTCCTTTTGTGCATTTAGTAGTATTGGTTTTGAAGATAGCTTAAAAGAACTGCCTTACATGAGGACTGTATAAACAGAGTGACAAAAGCTGATGTAAATTCCACTTGAAAAAGTCTCCCAAAATGGATGCCTCACGTACTTAATTCAGAACTCCTGACAATTAAAAAACAGCCCCAGTACACTATTCTCCCCCTTATCCTCGACTCTTAAAGTAGCGGTCCACGTCTGTATATTTGTACCAGTATCAAAAATGTACTTGCATCTTGCCACCATCCTCATATTTTTTCCAAAATGCTTTTTTGTTTCCATGCCTTGGTAATCTTATGGCTTGCTCATGTAAATATATCACCCACCCTACGTTTGCTAATGATGCAGAGAAATATGTCCAGCACTGGACACATACTCAGTCACTACAGAGTAGTTTGTAGCAGGCCTTGAAGGTAACAAAAAGGCAATGGTGATCAATGCAGCAGGCCTTGAAAATACCAAAAAGGCTGTGGTGGTCAATGCAGTGGACATTGGAAACACCAAAAAGGCTGTGGTGGTCAATCCAGCAGGCCTTGGAAATAACAAAAAGGCTGTGCTGGTCAACACAGCAGGTCTTTGAAAAAAAAAGGCAGTGGTAGTCAAGGCAGCACACCTTGGAAATAACAAAAAGATTGTGGTGGTCAATGCAGCACCTACTGTCCTGCTGAGAGTGGAATATCACTATACCTGCACTTATGGTAGTAGAATCCTCAGCACACAAGAAAGCAAACACTTTACAGACTTCCAGGTTAACAGTCAGACAAGCTCAGGATTATCTATCTCATCATTTTTATAGCTTTATTAATCAAGTAATGCCTATCTATTATCTATAAGCATACATTTTAAACATTCATACCATTGTATGCTGCAATTTTATGAGGTAGAAAATTATTTATTTATGTAGTCTCTCACTCTGCTAATCAGGTAGGCTGCACTGACCTTGAGAATGCTTTTTAAGCACAGTCTAATCTATGGTTAGAAATGCGAACTTTAACCATCTGGCATCTATCTATCAGGTTTATTGTATATTTATATGAAAATAGGTAAAAATAAAACCATTCTAGTACCCTGTTTGGAAAGCTTCCATAGGAGAAATTTGTACAATTCTCAGCAACAAATTCATATACAAAAGACAAAATTCAGCCGACCAATTAATTAATTAGACATCTGCAACTAATTTCCTTATTGAGCTTGTGAGGGCCAAGTGCACCAGCTTTCAGAATTAGTAGAACTTCTCTGTATGTTGATGTTCTGAATACTTCTTCCAGGTAAGGTGCAAAAGTGGTTTTATTTTACACATTTTTTATTAGGTGGACTTTTGCATTCTCTTTTGTCATTCAATATGCCAGGTAATAGCTGCTAGAATAGCTATGGATGACAGTTCTAAGAAAGGAAAAGTAATCCTTCTGTAAAGGTTATAGAAAAACGTGATCCCACAAGATCTAACTAGAATGCTATAAGCCATAGTTTGGACACATTATTGCTATGTCTCAGACCTTAGATGTCTGCCAGGGAGTTAGAAGATGTTCAGAAGAGAAGCAAGTGTTGGACAGATGTTGAGGATGCATAAAAAAGGTGATATGGAATACTGTATTCTGGGAAAATGGACTCATATACTCAGGCCATAGAGACCAGTGGAGCTTTGTAGACATACAGTTTGCCATTTCACAGGAATATCATGAACATTTGCTCAAGATCAATGACTAGACAGCTGGCAACTGCCTATACTACCCAGCTTCAATGATTTTATCAACATCACTCAGCAGGTAAAGGAGCATTGTAGATCTTGCCATAGCTATCAAAACATAGGCAAGATAGGCAGTAGGACAAAGACTACTCTAAGTATTTAAACCATGGTCGAGGATCCATTCCAGTTGGTAAAATTAGACATTGTAGAGTATTTACAAACAGTTCTTCAAGTAAAATGTATGCTTTATCTATGGTATATTATATCATCAAATATGCAGTGTCTTGCTAGTTATCATTTTTCACAAGATCACTTACCAGTGGAGATTACCACTAATTAAGATGATTTCTTCATGTCACCAAAAGGCTGCAATGCCTTTAGGTACATAGCTTTCTTCATGTAAGACCTAATGAAATGCTTGTTAGAGAAGTGGAATGTGGTGCAGAGATCTACACTAGCGCACATCACCTCCAAGTCATGGGCTTCTAGATGTTTGTTTATAGTACCATTAAAACCACAGTTAAAGTAGGCAAGAGGAAATGGGACCATCCAGTAAAGTAATGAATGGATTGTGTGAGAGAAGACTTCCAACAGTGAGGCATGACTGTTGAAGAAGGTAGAAGAGTGACATTGAATCAAGAGAGATGGTGGCAGTTGATGTGATACCCCAACCCCATGTAGAAAATGGAAAAAGGGGGGATTGATGATGATGATGAAAAAGAAGGAAAGAGAAAATTAGGGCATCCAGCAAAGAAATGAATGGATTGTGTGACAGAAGACTTGTGAAAGTCTGACAGGACTGTTGAAGAAGGAAGAGTGGCACTGAATTGAAAGAGATGGTGGCAGTTGACACGACACCCTGAACACATAGAAATGTAGAAAATGGGGAAAAAGTGAGTTTATGATGATGATGATGATATATCTGTGTGTGTATCTATCTATCTATCTATCTATCTATCTATCTATCTATCTATCTATCTATCTATCTCTCTCTATCCATAGATACATTCATATTTATATCTAGTAGCCTATAGTCCTTATCAAAGGATAAAGGTGTATGGCAGGACATTTCCTACTCTGGTAGATAATGAAACAGTAACAGGATCAGCCTTATATGTACTCTGTAAATCCTATCTATGTAAAGGTTGTTATACATCTTACCTTTTTTCCTGGTTTAATTTCTGCAAATGCTTCAGTTTTTAACATGCCTTGATATGAATGGTTCCCCATTCTTAAGTCAAGGTGTGATTAGAGTTCATGGAATTAATATTGTTTTTTTTTTTTTTATGTTTGCCAAGAGTGCTCTTGTCAGCACCTGCAATATATCAAGAAATGCCTACTTCTGCAATATATATTTAAGTACTATTTTAAATTCTTTTTTATTAGTCCTGTTGCTTATTCTACTATTGGAACTTTCTGGGTATATTTCTTCCACATTGCTCTCGTTTCTGCTTGCAAATCCTGACTTTGTCTTTCTCCATGCATAAGGTACTGTAATCACTGGTTGCAGCAATTTCAATGATCAATGCTATTTTTCTCTCTCTTTTTTTGTTTGTACTACTATATCTGTTTTTTGTATTTATTTTTAAACTGTTGGTAATGGATGATCCCATGTGACATAAATTTCATCATTGTTGATAATGCTTTTAGGTTTGTATTTCCAATCCTTCTCAGCTATTTTGATACACTTCATGTCTATCATCTCTAGTTTCTTTAAATACTCTGCCCAGGTTTCTGTACCATACAGTAATAGTGGATGCACCACTATTTTGTACACCTTGCCTTTTAGCTACTTTGAAATATGTCTTTCTTAAACTACCCCTGACACTCTGTGCCAGTAGGCTAGTAGCTTTGAACACCTCATTCAGACTTCCTTCTCCTCACTCACCCCTCCCAGGTAATTGAAGCTGTTAACCTGTTTTACTATTTCCCTTCTATCTCAAGTCTCGGCTTCTTCTGATTTCCCCCATTTGCTGTGATTACAACTGTCTTATCTGTATTCAGTTTCATTCTGTGTGCCTTCAGTTTTGAATTCCATTCCATGCCCCTAATCTTTGCTTGTTCAGAGTCTGCCTGAAATGCCACATTGTCTGCATACAGCAGTTTTGTTGATCTGTCCCCTCTAACCTGTTTGCTGCTGTAGTCATTCACCAGTATGAACAGCAGTAGACTCAGAGCTGAACCCTAATGCACACCCACTCCCATTGGGAACCCCTCTGAGAGTCCGTACACAGTTCAAACTTGTGCCATTGGATCCTTACACATAGCCTGCACTAATTCTACCAATGTTTCTAGGACATCAAACCATCACAGGACTGCCCAAATCAGCTTTATTGGGATCTTGTCATATGTTTTCTCCAAGGTTAGGAAGGCCTAGTGGGACTCCTTCCTCATCTCCAGTTTCTTTTCAACTATCTGTTTCACTGTAAATATCAGGTCAATTGTTCTACATCCTGATCTGAATCTGAACCATTAATTTTCTATCTTACTTTCTACTACTCCAGGTATTCATTTATTAGTCACCCTCTCCAGAACTGTAATACAGTGTGATAGGAGTTTGAGACCTCTATATTGTCCATAGTTGTGGATGTCCCCTTTGTTCTTGTGCACTGGCATTAGTATGATTATTATCTAGTCACCTGGAATATGCCTTTCTCTCCATAGTGCTATAACCCTCAGGAGCCATTTCTCCCCTAACTCATCCAGTATCTTGATCATATCTGCCATGCCCTCATATGAGTCTACTGCTTTTCCTGACTTGATTTTCCTTAGTGCTATTCTTACTTCCTTTAGGGTGGGCTTTTCTTCTTTTTTCATTACAGGCTGTGTCTGGGGCAGGGCAGCATCTGTGGGGGTTTTCTTCTTTCAGAAGCTGCTGACACTACTCATTTCATCTGTATTTGATATCCTGTGAACTGGTGAACAGGTTTTTGCTGGCATCCCTTACGAAGGGTGTCTGATGACTATCTTTATCTTTCTGACTTTACCTTGCAACTTGAAAGAGTTTCTTTGTGCTAGCTACTGAGTCTGATGTCTTATCCTTTGCTATTGCAACTGTTTCCTTAGTCTGTTTGCTAGCCAGCCACTGTTCCTTCTTAGCCTGGTCCATCTTTTCTATCTCCCACTTTTTCTTCCACTCTTTTGATAATTTCCTGGACTTCTGTATTCCACCAGCAGCTTTCCTTATGTACCTTACTTCCATACATGGCTCAGCTGCATTTGTGTTCTATACTCCTCACGCATGCTTTTTTGTGGCACTGCCATTCTTCTTTAGCTCCACGTATATCCTTTTCCCGCTGAGATGTTAAAGTCCTGAGTATTTCTTGAACTCCCATGCTTCTCTCCAGTCAAATTCCAGGTGTCCAACCTAGTCTCTGTTGACCTAAGAGACTTTTCTGTCTACTGCTTGTAGATGATTCTGGAAACTAGTGGTTTATGTTGTGGACTGACTGTTTCACTGTGGATAAGTTTGCAATCAATGATTCTACTCCAGTGCCCTTTCTTTACTAGGAGAAAGTCTACCTGAGTTGCATGTTGTCCAGTCTTGCTTGTGTTCTTGTGACTGAGTCTTTTGATGAACATTGTGTTGGCCTCCATCAAGCCATTTGCCAGGCAGAAGTCTAGAATGGCGTTTCCTCTTTTATTCCTGTAGCCTCATCCATGTGGATCCAGGCAGTCCTTATACCCTACTCTGTTGGTCCCAATATGTGATTCAGGTTCCCCATTGTCAACACCAATTCTTTTTGTCCTGCTTTATCTAGTAGGTCCTGTAACTGCTGCCTGAATGCACTCTTTTCCTTGCTATTGCAACCCTGCTGTGGTACATAGGCTGAGATTATGAATACTGCCCTATACTTACATTCGAGTCTGATTGCCATGAGTCTGTCACTAATTCTGATGACATCATTCACTGTCTTCTGAAGTCACTCTCTCACCACAATTCCCACACCATTTCTAGTCTGTCCTCCTCATGAGTAGTAGACTCTGGATCCCAGGCCAAGTGACTTTGCTGCACTGCCCTTCCATCTTGTATCCTGGATACAGAGGATTTCCAGTCTTCATATCATCCATTTCCAAGCTGTGTCCTGTTACTGACCCTGTACTGAGTGTAGCAATCCTTAGTTCACATTTGGAAAGTTGACTGACCCATGGCTGCAGGGCTTTGTGTTGGGCACACACTGGCCTGTAGAGGCACAAATATCCCTCCCACTATTTGCATGGATCCCTGGCATACGTCAAAGTAGGCTGAGTCCTCACCTCACTTAGCACCAGCAAATACCCATGCCCTTATTTTGGTAACATTAGTTAA
This sequence comes from Protopterus annectens, assembly GCF_019279795.1. Taxonomy (NCBI): domain Eukaryota; kingdom Metazoa; phylum Chordata; order Ceratodontiformes; family Protopteridae; genus Protopterus; species Protopterus annectens. The sequence continues at coordinate 603,330,492 of NC_056747.1, forward strand.
CAATACCAAACCAGTTAAAGCCAATTTTTACCCCACTGAGTGGCTAGCCCTGACACTAGGGTATCCTGCACACCACTGGTAATGCACAAAGCAGTCTGTACAACTCTTTCCTTGATAGGCACCATCTCAAGTCTGTGCTGCTGACCACAGCTCTATTCTTGGGTGAGTTTGAGGTGTAAATGATCAGCAATATTTTTGGGACGTAGCTGTAACTTCAGAAAGACACAGTGAGAGAAGAAACAAACCGCCTACCTGGACTTCCTTGAAATGCACAGTATACAGCCAAATACCTTGGCCATGGGAGACTTCAGCTAGCCATCCATCAATTGAGCAACTTACACAAGCACAAATATGATCACACTGATTTTTCTTGACATTGTTAACTAAAATGCACTGGAGCAGTTAGTCTGTACCCCCACAGGGGGCTCAAATGTCCTAAACCTAGTATTCACCAACATGGGGGGATATTGCACTACACCCAGTGTGCTGTCCTCCCTAGTTAAGTCAGACCATAAATCTGTCTTGTTTGAAGTAAAGATTTGACCTGAGACCCTCACAGGTGCAAAAAAAAAAAATAATTTCCAAAGCAAACTATCGTCTCCTAAGCAATGGCATAAATGGTTTCAAAGCCCCTGCCAACACAAGCAACAACAACTGCTATGCAGAGAAGTACACAAATGCATACCCTATATAGCCACTTAAGCAAATGTATTGATTCAGCTTAACCATGACATAAGCAAAATCAAGTCCTCTTGGAAAAATAAACCACCATGGTGGACTGCAAGTAAAAGTAAGTTATATAACAAAAGAAAGAAACTGATATCTAAGACCAAGAAGGAACATACTTGGCAAAGGAAACTTACCCTACACAGCCTAAGCAAGCAAATCAGAAACCTTGTAAAGTGCTTTAAAGCTAGCCATGAGACCAGACTGGCATCCCTAGCTAAAGACAGTCATAAGGCATTCTTTAGCTACGTCCGAAACCTCAAAGGGAATACACAGCTGTGTGCCAAACTTATAGAGGATGGCACCACTCATGCTGAATCTGAAGAAATTGCCAACCTGCTAGATGACAGATTTGGCAGCAATTTCACCCCTTTGTCCCCACCAGCCATACCCCATAGCATTCCTGATACCTGTCTTCTACCAATTATCTCCAAAGAGCAGGTCATTTAAAACACTCTCCAAGGCCAAAAATACACCCTCTATGGCACCAGATAACATCCCAGGCTGCATATTAAACAATCTAAAACAAGACCTAGTGGAACCACTCAGCTGTCTCTTTAACCACAACCTGAGCACTGGTTTTGTGCCCAAGGAGTGGAGAATAGCAACAGTAATCGCCTTGCACAAATCAACCCACCCTGGGAACTGCAGACCCATTAGCCTGACCAGCTTTATCTGCAAGGCCATGGAAAGAATCATCATGGACCTTATCAACCAGGACATAGGCAACCTTCCAAAATTTTGACCCAACCCAGTTTGGTTTTGTCAAGGGTAGATCCTGCTTATTAAACCCGCTGAACTTCTTTGAGAAAGTCACCAAATCCCTGGATGAAGAGAAAGTAGTACACGAAATCCCTGGATGAAGAGAAAGTAGTACACGATACCTGTCTTGATGTAGCCACGGCCTCTGACACAGTTCCACACTCAGTCTTGATGTAGCCACGGCCTCTGACACAGTTCCACACTCAGAGATCACTGAGAAGCTCTCCCAACTGGGTATTAATCCATTTGTCACTAGATGGGTAGCAGATGGCCTCACAGACAGAACACACAGTGTTAAAGTTGGGGAATCCACTTCCACCAGTACACCAGTTACTAGTGGTGTACCACAAGGACCTGTACTGGGCCCTCTATTGTTTGGAATTTATTTTTCTGAAGCCCAGTCAAAAGTAGATGGTCTGTGGCTTACTAAGCTTGCAGACAACTGTAAACTGGGTGCAGTCATAAGAATCCCCCAATGATATCAACAAACTACAGAAGGGACTGACACAGACAAAGGAGTGGTGCCAGGTTCATGGACTGAAACTAAATGCAAAAGAATGCCTTATTATCCCTTTTGGCAAAGAAGTAGCCCCTGCTAATTGTAATATAGATAGCCCCCTCTAAGCTCAAACACAGTGGTGCGAGACTTGAGAACGCAGGTTGATAGCAATCTAAACTTTGATCACCATGTGTCCACAGTAGTAAGGAAAGCCTTCTACACTGCCCATCACATAAATAAGATTATCACATCCAAGACCAGGGTGGTTATATCTCTGCTGTACTCGGCCCTTATCAGACCACTGATTGAGTATGATAATCCCTTCTGTATGTACCTCACCAAACACCTGCAGCAGCTGGAGAGACCACAGAGGTTTCTAACCAAGAGAAAAAGGGCATCCAAGACATGACCTACATGGAAAGACTGAAAGCCCTATCACTGTATTCTGTATCATACAGGCTACTGAGAGGCAACCTGCCCCTGGCCTATAGAGAAGTCTCTGACCTTGCTATAATGTAATGCTGCACATCTGCAAATTAAATGGGACAAGAGTTATTTGCTCCAGGGATCTCATCCTAGCCTATGACATTAATAGAACTTTTGCAAGAGACAAATATGTCCCCCAGAGATTGCCACTCCTCTGGAATATGCTCCCACTTCATGTGAAGCAGAGGTCCTCAATGACCCCCATTTAAGCTCAACCTTGACAATTGGATGGGAAACTACAAATTCACAACTGGGGTGGCACCTATGACCCTCATGGACAGGAACACTCAGTGCTGATCATATTATCTTTATGCAAACAACAGCCATCTATATGGTCAACTAGGGTACTTGTTTTTTTTTTTTTACATTGCTAGGCTTGTAAAGGCCCTAGGGCCATTAGCCTAGCCTAATAACCTCTTATGAAGCTATGAGAACATGCAAACTCCACACAGGCATTGGCCGAACGTCAGGATTGAACCTTGTATGATGTGCATGGGAGGTGGAGCCCCCCTGCCCTCTTTAGTAATCAGTGCTAACAATAATCCTAACACTGCAACTTCACTCAACCCTAAATCTACACCTTACTTTCATAAGAACCTTTCCATAACACTGCCGCTATTCAGATGAATCTGAGGTTAGTGTTATGGGAGGTTGTGTTAATATTGGGAGAGGAAATAGTTTTCCTTTCTCATTCTTATTCCATTTGATTTTTTTTTTGTTTTTGGTGTCGTGTATGTTCAAACTTTGTTGGTGTTTTAAATTCCACATTAATGTAGCTCAATCATACACAATAGAAACATATACTTTATATATATATATATATATATATATATATATATATATATATATATATATATATATACACATATGTTGTTGTTGTTGCATCTTTCGGCTTTTCCCGGATAGGGGTCGCCACAGTGGAACTCCAGTCCGCTAATGTCTGGTAATTGATTTTTACGTGCTGAGTTACCAGCCCTGACGCACAACCTTCAACAAAGGTACGCCCATTCACGGATATCTCCATGCAGAAAGACGCTCCAGCTGAGAGTCGAACCGGACAGCGTCTTACTGTGAGGTGACAAATATATATATATATATATATATATATATATATATATATATATATATATATATATATGGGTCCCCTTCACTACACCGACACACAACAAAGCCGACATCTAAAACACCGAGACCAAAAGACCGACGACTCAGATAATCGACAAGGTGAAATCCCGACAGCCGAAACACCGACATGGGCAATGCGTGAGAGCGACTCGGTAAGTGTACAATAGTGAGGGATTTGGGGTTAGGGAGCGGACAGGTAAGTGTGCGATAGTGAGGGATTTAGGGTTAGGGTGCGGGAAAGGTGAGTGTGCGGTAGTGTCGGACTTAGGGTTAGGGTGCAGGTAAGGTAAGTGTGTGATAGTGATGGACTGTAATTTTAGGGGCGGGTTAAGTGAGTTAGGGTTAGGGTGCGGGTAGGGTGAGTGTGTGATAGTGATGAACTTTATGTTTAAGGGTGGGTTAAGTGAGTTAGGGTTAGGGTTAGGGTGCAGGTAGGGTAAGTGTGCGATAGTGACGGACTTTAGGTTTAGGGGTGGGTTAAGTGAGTTAGGGTTAGGGTGTGGGTAGGGTAAGTGTGCGGTAGTGTCGGACCTTAGGGTTAGGGTTTGGGTTAAGGTTAGTGCATATATAGTTGTGTGTAATGTGTACTTTACGTTTTGTGTGTCGGTGTTTTGGGTGTCGGTGTTATGGTGTTCGGTTTTGTGAGTTGTCGGTATTGTGTGTTTTCGGTCTTTTGGTCTCGGTGTTTTCGGTGTCGGCTTTGTGGCGTGTAGGTGTAGTGAAGGGGACCCATATTTTATATACATATATATATATATATATATATATATATATATATATATATATATATATATGTATGTATATATATATATATATATATATATATATATATATATATATATATATATATATTTATATGGGTCTACTTCACTTTGCCTAAAACTCATTTGGCAGAATTTCATTTGACTGAGACCAAATCATCTCAGTGGGTCTTCAGTAAAAATTTGCAGGTAAGAGCTCCATAAATTACCTAGAGCATTTATAACTCTTGCCTCTTCTCTGTCTCCTACACACTCCTAAGGGGTGATCAATGCCTGACCTACAAAGATGTAAATGATCCAATCCTGCTTGATACAACTTAATAAATAAGCACTTATCCAGGCATGTCTAAGGGTCAGCTCCCAGTGATTTCTCCTGTCTATCTGATGAATCTGGGCATCTTGGGGCAATGCATGAATTGCTTCATGTACACAGACAACCCTCTACTTCTATCACCCAACACTACAACCTGTGAGAGATGCACTTATATAGCCAAACTGGAAGCAAAGCTCTCTTCACCCAAGACTGGACTAGACAGTCAAGAGTAGAGGGTAAATACTTGCACCACACCACACTCAACACATAGTCCCTCAAAACCTACACCACCAAAACACACACATAGAAACACAAAACACACACCTACATTCATGGAGGCTTTTTTAGATATTAACATCTCAATTATAAATGGAAATAGTTTAGGAACCACTTTGTATAGAAAGCCATGCTGGAAAAACACGCTTTTGCATTACAATAGTATGCACCCCAGGCATGTCTTCCCGGGCATTGTCAAGAGCCAGTATATCAGGATTAAAAGATTATGTGATAATGAAGATGTATTAAGTAAGGAAGCAGACAATATGGAAAACCTATTTTTAAAAAGAGGTTACAATGAAGAATTAATACATAATGTAAGGAGAGATGTCCTTTCAACATATGAATGTATAGATGATACAGGAGAACATCACAAGATGGTAACTAGTAACTGGAATACAAAAAGTTATAGATCAACTCAGAAAGATAACAGGATTTCCTACACTATGCAGTTTACGAATGACAGTATTGACCTAAAGAACATTATAATACAGAATTGGAAGATCTTAACTATGGATGGAATTATTAGAAATACTGTGGGTGAGAGACCAAAGTTCACTTATAAGAATTCCCCAAATCTTAAACAACTATTATGCTTTAAAGAAAATAAAACCACATCTCTAGAACTACATCATAATAAGACCACAGGAAGCTTCCCTTGTATGAAATGTAAAATGTGCCAACACATTAGTGATACACAGGTATTTAGACATCCCAAGATGAATATCATGATTAAACCAAAATTATATGCAACCTGTGATTCTATGAATTTAGTATACCTTGCAACGTGCACAAAATGTGATGCTTTCTATGTTGGGCTGACAAAAAGGAAGTTTAAACAGAGGATTTATAATCACATTTACGATATAAAAAAGAATAATGATCAGAATGCTTTGGCTAAACACGTAACTGAGTTCAGAGAACATGGCTTTAAATTTAAAGTACTACAATTAGTAGGTTTGAATAAAAGATGGGGTAATAATGTGAACACTTTAGCTAATATTGAATTAACATGGATCCTGAGGTTAGGAGCACATTTGCATCCAGGTCTGAATCACAGTATCTGTATTAAACCTGTATTAGATGGTAGGATGTATAGATAGAAAGTCAACATCTTTCTATTCGTTGTTCCAAATATCTATCTTGTGTTTACATGTTCACACTTTGTATATGATTATATATATATATATATATATATATACTTATTTATTAATTTGTATATTTACCTGTATAATTACCTATTTATCCATACACTTTTTATTCATCATCAGTTAATTTTTATTATTACGCTTGATGAGATAGATATCTATATTTATGCATATTTATTTATACATATTTATATATATTTATACATATTTATACATATTTATATATATCCATATATATTTATATATATTCCATGTATTTTATATTTTATATTTTTATATTTTCACATTTCGCAAGAAGTATATATATCTTTTATAAATTCATAATAGAAAATTTTATAGAATAAATATTTTATATTATTTGATATGGTATTTTAAAGAATAGTTGATATAAAGAATTTTTATGAGAATTTTTATGAAAATTCTATGAACATTTACAATTCTTATGAATATTCATAGGTTTTAAGAGTATCTATACATATATATACCTCTATGTATTTTATATTCTATTCTATATTTCTATATAGGCTAATAATGGGTTAATGAATGATTAAACACAATTCATTTATTTTATTATATATGTATACATCTTCTGGTGCACCTTAAATAACAACTGAATATATTATGCTTGCACTATTGCATGTGCTTGAATAAGCGCATTTTAGTGGTTCCGAAATGTATTTTAAAATGTATCTTAAAATGCACCTTAAATGACTTAGCTTCCTTTAGTATTAAGTGCATTTCCTTTTAAACAACTAATTCTGATTTCAGCTTTATTTAATTAATAAATTGAGTGTTAATTGATTAATTTACTTTAATTGACTGGGTATATATATCCTTGGCAAACTGCAATTTTATGTGAAGATCTGAAGAAGTGCACTTTGGTGCGTGAAAGCGCTTGTCTGTCTTTTCTAATAAAGAAGTTCGTATATGGAATATTGAAGTCTCCCTCATTTCTCCGGGTGTTGAATCCTGCAGTGTCTTTTCATCATTCATGGAGGCTCTCAATAAAAACCTGCCCAAGCATCAGGGACATCCAAAGCATAAACGCAAGCAAACTCCACTCCCCAACACAACCCAAATATCACATAGCCCACAAGCTCAGTGTGCCACTCAACCACAACCCATAAGGCATAACAATGTACCCAACACTCTAGTCATAGGTGACTCTATAGTCAGGCACACTGATGTTCCACTCACTAGACTAAACAAGGAGAAAGTTACTGTCAGCTGCCTGTCAGGTGCCAGGATCCGCCACATAATGCATGCACTCAGGTCACTCCACAATAAGTACAAATATGACACTGTCATTGTCCATGTTGGTGTGAATGACCTGAGACGTACCTCCCTGGACTACATGAAAAGAGACATGGAGGAGCTCTCTGATCTTGTATCCCAGGCAGGTATGACCCTAACCCTGAGTAGCATCCTGCCATCACCCAGAATGATACCACAGTACAAGGACAAAATGATTGACTTCAACAATTGGCTAAGCTTCTGGTGTCGTTCTAAGGGGATCCAGTATTTGTCTGCCTGGGACGACATGATCGACAGACCACGATGCTTTGCCAGAGATGGCCTGCACCTGTCGCCCTTAGGATTCCGGATACTGGCTAAGGCTCTTGCCACCCCTATAGTGCCTTTTTTAGGCAAGGTTTAAATGACAAATTCACCACCGTAACAGGTACAAATAAGCAAAATCTGAGGGTAATGCTACTCAATGCTAGAAGTCTAAACCTCAAAATGCACTCACTCGAGGCCCTCCTTAAAATGGAGAACATTGACATCTGTGCAGTGACAGAGACCTGGTTCAAAGCTCCAGAGAGCACTCCTGCATTACCAGGCTACAATTCATACCACACCTTTTGGCCACGTAACCCAGAACAAAGCACTAAAGGCGGAGGCGTGTCCATATTCATTAAGGATATCCACACCTCCAGGCTAGTTGCACAGCATAATGCATCCGAGATTATCCAAGTGCAACTAACTCTGGGCAAGACCGCAATCCAAATTGTAGCTTGCTACAGACCCCCCACCATGCCCCAGGATTTACACTCCTCATTTCTTGATACACTGGAAAGTATTAGGGTACAACCCAACACCCTAATAATGGGCGATTTCAACTACCCCACCATTAACTGGGAAAACTACTCATGTACCAACTCTTTTGCTCAACGTTTTCTAGAATTCATAAATTCCAATGCCTTGGATCAACTTATTCACACCCCCACCAGGGGCAGCAATATCCTAGACCTGGTCATTACCAACATGGGAAACCGGTGTTCCACACCCAAGGTCAATTCCTCGTTGGTCAGATCTGACCACAAACTAATCAGCCTAGACATCCACATCCCACCCCCACCCCCAATTAGGGAAACCATTGTAAAAAACTTCTCCAAAGCCAACTTCACACTTTTTAAGACAGAAGTGGCAAACTTCATGACACCCACGCAGACGGACAATAGAGGGGTATGACTGCCGAATCCTACACAAATGCACTTTATAAGCACTTACATGAGTGCATGGATCATGCTATCCCTAATAGAACCAAGATGTTATCCTCCAAAAAAGGAAGCTAATCTGGTGGTCCTCTGCCATAAACAAAGTCTACAACAGAAGAAATAACCTGTTGCAAAAAAGAGTAAAATCCCATGACTGGAGGAACTCCCTGGTCAACCTCAGTAAGAAGCTGAGATCCCTCATAAAATCCTCCAAAGCTAGTTATGAAAACAAAATTGCCACTGACTCTAAAGACAACCACAAAGCATTCTATAGCTATGTCAAGAATCTAAATGGGAACACTCAGATCAGCTCTGAGTTACAGCACAATGGCACTGAATATACAGAACCAATTGATATTGCCAACATCCTAGCAGATAGGTTCAGTGCTAACTGTACCCCCCCTCTCACCCCCTAGAGGGCCCATCTCTATACCAGAAGAATGCAAAGTTCCTATAATCACTGCTACACAGGTAAAAAATACACTCTTCAAAGCCAAGAACACAGCATCCATTGGACCTGACAATATCCCAGGCTGCGTTCTACATGAACTACAGAATGAACTGGCACCCTACCTAAATACCATGTTCAATCATAGCCTCACCTCAGGCTTTGTACCCACTGAATGAGGCACCGCGATGGTTATCCCACTCCACAAAGGTGGAGCCACGATGGACCCCGGGAACTACCGCCCCATTAGCCTGACGAGCCTGGTCTGCAAGGCCATGGAACATATCATCGTGGAACTCATAAACAAAGACATTGGTAATCTCCAAACTCTGGATCCTACCCAGTTTGGATTTGTAAAAGGCAGATCATGTCTCCTAAACCTGATTGACTTCTTTGAAGCAGTCACCAAAGCCATAGACGAGGTTAAAATGGTTCACACAGCTTATCTAGATCTCGCCAAGGCTTTCAACACCATCCCCCACTCTGGAATTATAGATAAGTTCACTAAACTAGGTATAAATCCCTATGTCACAAGATGGGTTACCAACTGGCTCACGGACAGAACCCACACTGTGAAAGTAGCGGATTCCAAATCTGACATCAGACCAGTGACAAGTGGAGTACCACAGGGTTCAGTCCTGGGTCCTTTCCTGTTTGCTATCTACTTCTCTAACATGCAGGCCAACACAGAAGGTTTTTGGCTAACGAAGTTTGCAGATGACTGCAAACTAGGAGCCATAATCGAAACTCCTAACGATATGGACAAACTACAAAAGGGCCTCACTGAGACAGATAGCTGGTGTCAAAGCCATGGCTGAAGCTCAATGCCAAAAAGTGTATTGTCATCCTCTTTGGTAAAAACTCTGTACCCATGTACTACCACATAGCTGGTAGTCTATTAATGCTGAAAATGTGATGAGACCTTGGGACACAGGTGGACAGTAGTCTCTCCTTTGATAATCACATCGCCACAGTGGTCAGGAAATCCTACGTGGCTCATCTCATCACTAAAGGATTCTCATCCAGAAAAAAAGAGGTCATTGTTCCCCTCTACTCATCACTCATTAGACCCATTATAGAGTACAACGCCCCTTTTGGTATGTACCTCACAAGTCATCTACAACAACTGGAAAGACCACAGAAATACCTCACAAAGAGGATTACTGGCCTCAAACAGATGCCCTATGCAGACCGTCTCAAAAAACTACAGCTTTACTCCATCGCATATCGCCTACTCAGGGGCGATCTCTGCCTAACATACAAAGCTATGTCAAACCCAGAGCTGTTGGACATGCTCCACTTAAAGAAATCCCAATCCCTCCGAGCTACACACTCTAGTGACCTAAACCTTGTCACCACAATAAACAGAACATGCTGGAGGGATAGATTCCTGTCCTAGAGACTTCCCATACTCTGGAACACACTACCTAGCTATGTCAAACAGAGCTCCTCATTAGCACTCTTCAAGAAAAATCTTGATGATTGGATGGGAAATGGGAAATTCACCCCGGGGATCACTTCTGTGGCTCTGCTCGACAAGGGCACAGGAAAATAATTTTCTTGGGTGGCGAAAGCCAGGGTACATTTTTTGGCTAGGCTTGTATGGGCCCTAGGGCCGATAGCCTAGTACCTACCTATGAACCTATATCTGTAAAACTGGTAGCATCAAAAATACAAACTCAAGGGTCCTAACATTATATTACAATGCAAACAGGACTTGGTGGCCTAACAAATATCTCTCTGAATGAAACCTCTATGTCTGAAGCAAAATCCTGCTTTCTGTAAAGCAAAGCACAACATCAAATGGATGGAAAAGCATTAAATTAGCCCAGACCTAACCTCCCTCATCAAGTATAGACAGAAGAGAAAGTAGATGAGTTTACCATTGGGATTGCAGTGGCTAGGTCTATGAACCTATAAACCTACTTAAACCAAGTTACATCAGTTGCCCATGTAACAGAAGATCCAGACAAGCAGGAATGTCATTGAATAGCCAACATTAGCCCCCCATCTGTGGAGATGGGGTATTGTTAGAGGAGTGTGACAGCATGAAATAGCACCAACTAGGGGAAGGTTTGGAAATGCAGAAATTGTAACTAGGGGCTAGTGTGAGTCTGCCAACATCTGCTTTTGTACAATAGACCCTAGTTAGGATCTTGAATGTGAAGAAGTGTATACTGACACTAGAGCCAGTATATACAATATTGCACTGATCTTTCCATCCTATGAGGAGGAGGCTGTTAGGAGGTTAGGAGCATACAGTAAAAAAACTCCTAATCCCAGCTTGAATTTCACCTTCGTCTTATGAATTCCTCTGTGTTGTAAGGAAAGAATGAACCAATATGGGATAGGGGCTTGATGATTGCAAGGCACCCCCAAAAAACTGTTCAAACTTAAATATGTGCTTGCTGCTGAAAGTCATTGTTTTTTATGCAGACTTTGAGAACTGGTAAAAAAGTTGACTAAATTCACTTTAATTTTAACTTTGAAATTCAGGAAGAATATATTTCCAGCATTTTCTAGCTCTCATATTTTTGTAATGTTATCAGTCTAACACAGCACCACAGCCCCCCATCCCCCGTAGTACCATAATTAGAGAAGTACTTCTGAAGGTTTCTATAGATACTATTCCAGCAGCAGAAGGACATGCAAAAAGCCCAGCGCAGATGTAACATTGATCTGATGTACTGCTAGTAATGTAGTTACCAAGTGTTACTTTGTATTAATATTATTGCAACATGTAAATGCAAGATAAATATTTGGCGGTGGGATCTGTGGCTGGCATAGAAGCAGTCATTCTTTACATGTTGCAGGATGCAAAACGTACATTAGTCAGCAAGGGATTTGAGTTATGGAGCACTGGAGCCTTAGTGCTGCAGCTTTAAAGAGTAAGGCATATGGAGAGTGCATTCACTTTCAGTAAGTTTATAACCCATGAAAATGACTTGACTGCATGTAGTTGAAAGAGAATAATGCTGACAATGGATATTGTCACATGCTTCTGATATTTCAAATACACACAATCAATCTGGAATCAGACTGTGCAGAAATCTTCTGTGAATGTAAATACCCGACTAGCTGAAGAGCAGCAGAACTTCAGGGTAAAATGTTTAGCCATTTAGCAGCAGCTGTTTCTTTAAGGCAACTTTTCTGCACCTGTTATTCTGTGTCTTGGAATTAAGAACTCAGCATGTAGCTCTTGGTTCTCTTCTGGAATGCAAACCCACTCTGGATGTTGTATGAGAGCTGCGAAGCATCAGATTAGAGGACAGCAGCTACAATAGAGTCATGTGATGTTGTGCTCTGCAATGCACAAAGTCAGCAAAATTGTTGGCTTAGAAAACTTGCCTCTCAGTGAGAGACATCACCATAGATTGGGAGACAGGCTACCTGTCTAGGAGACATGACAGACATACATCTTCTGTTGTACAGCAAACCAGTGCAAAAAATATTTGCAGCTGATGAAATGCTGGAAATAAACATGCATGTTGTTTAGAGGCTAAGTGGGAGATGCTCTTAGTCCAAATGGGTACCTTAGATTGCTGTATGCACTTTTCAAACAGCATTATGTTTTATGCCAAGTTTTATGTGAAAGGTTACATATGCACACACATACACACACACGCACACAAGCACACACGCACACACACACACACACACACACACACACACACACAAGCACACACGCACACGCACACACACACACACACACACACACACACACACACACACACACACACACACACACACACACACACCACCTTCTTTTCTTTTGGTCCTCAACTTTGACAAGACCTTTTTTCCTGATGACTTTGGTCTTATTTCTAGTGGTGATGGTGGAGAAAAAAGCTACGTTTGGCATGGAAATAGGTAAAAATGTTTTGCTGAGGTTTGGCTGTGGTGAATGCCTGTAGTGTCACATTTAGAAGATTTTTGTGGTTCTGGAAGTGATTTTGGAGTAAGTCAGCATAGAAAAGTTTTATGTTTGTCGTGCAGTTTGTATGTTTGGTGTTAGTGTGGATACCGATTCTCCAATTGTGTGAAAGGTTTGCCTCCCATTGTAAGAAGTATTTGCACCCCTCACATGTGGATTCATTCTGCGGTAACAGCAAATGGCTATTTGCAAGCAAGTGGCAGTTTATACACTGCCTTACCATGCTTAGTGCTAGAAGATTGGCAATAGATGTGGCAGAGACAGACTGTAGACCCATGATTGAGCTAAAAACATTGGGTAGCATCTATTATGTGATGCTGTGGAATTTGGTTACTCAGTCTATCTATGAGGGAGGGGGAGAGCTGTGTGATATAGGGATTGTGGAGCAGTATAATTAGTGCAAAAAGCAGTGTAACACAGTATGATATAGCAAGATACACTGAGCGGCTCTGTGATATATAAGGGGACAGCGAAAATTGTTACTGGACTGTACAGCACACTGTCCTTTCAGTAAAATATAAGACGATACAGAAGTGCTATACAAAGGCACTCTATACATTACAGTCTAACCTTGTTCAATAGTAGTATAGCCATTTTTTTTAGAATCAACTGAACAGTAGGTTTGGATGCTGCAGCAAAATAAACCAACAGTACTCAATGAGAGTACCTGAGCAGCAGTCAGAAGTATTATAACTCAGCAATGAATGCAGTATCAATTATTAGTGTACAACTGGGTGGCAGGTACCACAGCATAATAATCCATATTGTAGTGAGTCTTCCTGTGCTGCTTAATGAAATAGGTAAAATATTCAAAGTATCTATGAGTTAAATAATATAGTAGGTAGAATGTTGCAGAGACATTAGGTACTATAGGGACATATGGAATAACACAGTACTCAAGGCATTTACAGTAGGTTTAGGTGCCACAATAATGAGTACAGTGCAGCAAATAGAAGTAGTACAGGAAGATGTGTGATACAAATCATAGATAGGGTGCAATGTAGCAGGGCAGTAAACAATCAACCACAGCAAGGATACAATGTGAAAGAATAAGTCGATACTATCATAACAAGGCTAGAGTATAGCAGAGCAGTAATCAATCAGCCATAGCAAGGCTGCAGTATTGCAGGACAATAATCACTCTATCATGGTTGAGATACTCATACCATGGAGCAGCAGTTAATGAAGCTAAACTCAGTGTCATTAGCTGGTACTGTCTGCTAGAGACTGTTGCTTCTCTCAACCTGGCAAAACCAGGTGCATGCAATCGCAAGAGTATACTAGCCAGTGACTAGGGGCTGGGAGGAACTGGACACTTTTTCTGATGAGTACTTATTACTGTAGTATGCATTGTGTTGTATATTCTGGCAACCTGCTGTGCTGAGCACAGCACTTCACATGTGTTGAGGAATTGTTTTCAATGAAATCTGGATGCCGAGTTCAAGGCAAGATGGTTGCTTCACAGCCCAGCACAGAAGAGTGGCAGTGTGCGACGCAAGAGTGCACAGGTCAGTAAAAAGTTTCCATTGTATGTGACCAGTAGTAATGCAGTTAGAAGAACCAGTAGCAGTACCCCTACTCTCATCAGGGGATCCAGCTATACCAGTTTCAGGTGCAAATTTGTTACAACACAAAAGACAGATTTTAAATCAGCACACTCTAATATATAAATTAAATTCAGAAAAGGGTACTTTTCAGGTATTGTGGGAATGTTTGTAGTCAAATCCAGAAACAGAGTTCAAGCCTGATTGGTCATGGCAAAGGCAAACATAGCAGCAGTGTCTGCAGCATCAGCAAGTTTAAAGCAGACCATAAGAGCACACAAGCCATTATAAAACGCATGTACTGCCATATAGCCTGTAGAGCTCCCTATTGTTATTCTGAGGCCTGTAATTGAAAGTCCTAGAATTATAATAAAGGGGGGAAAAGAAACTAAAGGAGAACTTTGAATGTTGAGAATTGCTGTTATCCTATAAACTTATTTTTTGCTGGGGTACGAATTACTTGAATCCCTGAATATGGAGGCCTACATCCCCAACTACATACACATACACACACACACACACACACACACACACACACACACACACACACACGCACACACACACACACACACACACACACACACACACACACGTGTGTGTGTATCTGTATATATATATATATATATATATATATATATATGCAATATTGCCATTCCTTAGAGAAAAGGGAAAAAGGGAATACACCATAATACAGTGACCTCAATATATGTAAGCCCCCAGCTTTGCACGTCTTTGCAACCCAAGGACTCATACTTACGAGTCTCAGAATTTAAAACTGTTACCAGCCAATAATAGTACAGGCAAGACATGACAGCAGCAGCAATAGCCTCTACTTTCACCAGGGGGAAACCAGCTAGACCAGCTACATGTCAAGCAGAGCGACTCTTTGGCCCTCTTCAAAAGGAACCTTGACGATTGGATGGGAGATAGGAAATTCACCCCGGGGATCACGTCAGTTGCCCTGACAGGGGTCCAGGGAAGTAAATGTTGTGGGAAGAAATAGCCAGGGAATTGTTATGGCTAGGCTTGTACAGGCCCTAGGGCTGATAGCCTAGTACCAACCTATGAACCAGTTTCAGAAACAAAACTATCCCAGTACAAAACAGAGCTTTTAAATCAGCATTAGCCCACACTAATGTGTAAAATAAATGCAGACATTTTACTTTCCCAATGGTGTAAGACTGTTTTTCAATCAAATTTAGTAGCAGAGTTAAAGGCAAATTGATTGTATTTCACCCAAGCACAACAGAGTGGCAACATTCTCAAATGCAACAAGCACAATTTTAAAGCAAACTATAAGGGCACACCAGCCATTAAAAAGTTTGTACTGCTATGAAACTACTAGTAATACAAGCCATTAACTCCTAAAACTAGGGTTACCACCTGTCCCTCTTTGCGGGGGAGAGCCCTTCCTTGGGCAATTGTGACCCGTGGAAAAAAAATAAAAAATGGCAAATATCCTGAGATTTTAGGACAAAAAATATTATGTAAGTTTTCTTTAATAGTTGCATAAAACAGTTATTTTGTATCGGAAACACCTAAATATTATATGACATAGCATAAGTAACTCAAATGCTACAAGAAAGAGTAAACTTTTATTTGGATAAAAAAGTGAAGTTCTGTACTTTGCTTTCCACTGGCCAAGGGCATGTTTTGTCCTGCAAAATCTCACATTTCTGCAAAAAATGTCCCACTTCGGGCATTTGAAAAGGTGGTGACCCTACCTACGACAGAAATCCCTGCTCTCGCTCTGAGGGAACCTACTAGATTAGTTTCAGAAGCAAAAAATAGATCTTTTAAATCAGCTCTTGAACACTAAAGGATAAAATAAGTGCAGAAAAGTTTACTTCCCAGAAGTTGGAGGACTGTTTTTCAGTCAGTCTGCTAACAGAGTTCAAGGCAGGCTAATTATGTCACAGCCAACACAACAACCTTGTGTGTAGTCATGGCAAGACCACACAGCACTGCTAGTTCAGTCATATTCTTTTGAATAACTATCCTCATGAACAGAAATCATTTGAAGACTGTAACTTATTCTGCTAGCCACCAAGTCTTAGGTTACTTAATACTTCTAATTTAGTATTAAGTTCTCCATTATGTCTCAGTATCTTACCCTACCAAAAAGGTATCCAGATGCAGTCTGCTTCTGTGCTATTTCACTTATCCCTGACAGTCTGTCTTTACACCATGTTATTTGCAGGTAACATTTCCTTTCACCTAAGGCTGTACTTTTGTACTTTATTGTCTTTATGTGTACACATCTACATTAAGTTTGACTTCCTATTAGATAGTATTCACTTAGCAGCTTATACAAAACACCCTTTCTCCTTAAACCCATTCAAAAAGTATTTCTTCAGTATGTGTTTATTCCAAGCAAAGCTGAAAACAAGATCTTGAAGTAGCCTAATGGTGGTATAGAAGCTCTCTAGACACTTTCCTTTAGGAAAATAAAAAAAGCATCTTCAAGAGTTACCAATGGAACAACCACTAATTATCCTTAAGGAAGTCCTGGTTATATCAGAAAGCTACACATGGATCAAAGTCGAAGATACTTCTAGATAAACAGATACTCTAAAGCAAAAGGATAATCCTTTAAGCAGTCCATTACTGTAGTGGAAGGACAACTAATACATGAAACTACTCCAAATCTGCATTGGCTAGACATC
Organism: Protopterus annectens; assembly: GCF_019279795.1. NCBI lineage: Eukaryota > Metazoa > Chordata > Ceratodontiformes > Protopteridae > Protopterus > Protopterus annectens. Next base: position 603,347,678 of record NC_056747.1, read on the forward strand.
TCTTCGATGAAGCCATGCCACCACTAAAGTTGTTAGACAGGTAATTTGTGAAGCCAGTCCATCACCACAATGAACAACTAATTTGTGTGGCCAGTCCATTGTTTGCAGTGGTAGATTTGGAAAAAGAACTTGGTGGCTGTATGGTCAGACAAGGAGGAGGAGAATTTGGCAGTCATAATCACTGCTCAGGTTCTTTTGGAGAGTGGATTAGGGGCCTCTAGTTTAAAGTGGAGGTATGACCACTATGAGCAGAACATGTACGTGTGTGTGTGTGTGTGTGTGTGTGTGTGTGTGCGTGTGTGCGTGCGTGTGTGTGTGCGTGTGTGTGTGTGTGTGTGTGTGTGTGTGTGTGTGTGTGTGTGTGTGTGTGTGTGTGTGTGTGTGTGTGTGTGTGTGTGTGCGTGTGTCTATGGCTGCCTGTAACTGGATGGGGAAGCAAGACAAAAAAAAATCTTTCTGTTCACACTCACAGTGATACTACATTACCACAATATCCTCTCACAGTCCTTTGGAGGTCATCCCTTCATAACATTGGGATCCCAGTTTAAAATTCATGCATAAATGAACTAAACTGGGAAGTCCAGCTGTAAGATCAGTGTTATGGAAGTAGGTTTGGTAGGTGACAGTCACAGGAAGTTGTAGTCTTGAATCATCCTGTGGAAGATAAGTGGAAGGGAAGAAAGAGAAATTAAAAAAAAAAAATGCAGGCTAATCCATACTTAGACTGGCTAGATCGATAAACTCCATATAAGGTACAGAAAAAAAGGTTTCACTGCATAAAGGTCTGATGAGTATACATTTGTCTAATTAGTTCTTGTGTGCCAAAAGGAAAAGTAGCACAGTACAGTTCTCACTCTCCTATGCCTAACTGCAGTGAAGTAAGATGCTGCCTATTTGATTTCTGACTTCCGAGTAAAAAATAATTCTCCAACGTCTGTTGATAAAACCAAAAACATCTCATGGGACACATTTTTGCAGGCATGTATTCAATAGTCAATCTTTGTGATTATATCATGTATATAATCATTCCATCTATCAGGCTTTTTGAATAATCCACCATAGTTAGACAGGCAAAGGTCATTATGAAATGAGATAGTAGTCATGACTAGTTCTGCAGACACAGGTAGCTACTCATCACTGACATAATCTTCAACATCTAGCAGAGCAGATCATCAGTGATAACACTTTGTGACAATTTGTTGATAACACTCTCGCAGGCAGGTGTTTTCCTCAGCAGTTTAATGTTTTATGGTGAAACCAATCCAGCTCTGTACAAGTGATTATGACTGCTGTGTAGTAAAAGACCTTTCTTTAATCAGACAACATAAAACAACTGCATCTAGTTGCTCTGAATGTTTGTTATTTGGCTTTTGGACACAAACTATTTTGTCAGGTTTCAACACTGACAATGACTTGGCTTATGGTCATAATCAAACTTTAGTTTTTTTTCTGTACAGGTTGTCATGCTCCTTGAATACTGAGAATATGTTTTAGTTGAAGTAATGCTGATAATATTTTTGCATTTTCTCTCACTTGGTTGAAGAGGTAAAGAATATACTAAAGAAGTACAATATAAGTCCTCCTTTGAGCTGTCAGTGTATTTCCTCATACTATTTTCACTATTTCTCTTTCCACTTGCCTATTTGACTGAAGCTAGCTTGGCAATGAATTAATGTGCTTCAACTCCCATGCTTATAAAAAAATGAAGTCTTGTCTTATGCACTATGGACCATTAGCTGTAATAAAAGCACTTGGAACACCATGACATAAAAAACAATCTTGGCAGTGTTATGATACCTTACAGTGACGTATCTTTAAGCAATAACCGTCGACGTGGTGTGGTATATTGAAGATTTACCCACGGTTGGTGTGGTTCAAATAACAAATTTACCACCATAACAGGAACAGGCAAGCAAAAACTGAGTGTAATGCTACTCAATGCTAGAAGTATAAATCTCAAAATGCACTCACTCGAGGCACTCCTTAAAATGGAGAACATCGATATCTGTGCAGTGACTGAGACCTGGTTCAAGGCTCCAAAGAGCACCCCTGCACTACCAGGCTATAACTCATACCACACTTTTCGGCAATGTAACCTGGACCAAAACACCAAAGGCAGAGGTGTGTCCATATTCATTAAGGATATCCACACCTCCAGGCTAGTTGCTCAGCATAATGCATCCGAGGTTATCCAAGTGCAACTAACTCTGGGCAAAACTGCAATCCAAATTGTAGCTTGCTACAGATCCCCAACCATGCCCCAGGATTCCCACTCCTCTTTTCTTGATGTACTGGAAAATATTAGGGTTCAACCAAACACCCTAATAGTGGGCGACTTCCACTACCCCACCATTAACTGGGAAAACTACTCGTGTACCAACCCCTTAGCTCAACGCTTTCTGGAATTCATAAACTCCAATGCCCTAGATCAACTTATCCACGCCCCCACCAGGGGCAACAATATCCTAGACCTAGTCATTACCAACATGAGTGACTGATGTTCCACACCTGAAGTCAACTCCTCGTTGGTCCGATCCGACCATAAGCTTATCACCCTTGATATCCACATCCCGCCCCACCACCCATTAAGGAAACCACAGTAAAAAATTTCTCCAAAGCCAACTTCATGCTTCTTAAGACAGAAGTGGTGAACTTCATGACACCCATGCAGATGGACAATACAGTTACAACTGCTGAATCCTACACAAATGCACTCTATAGGCACTTACACGAGTGCATGGATCGTGCTATCCCAAACAGAACCAAGATGCTATCCTCCAAAAAAAGGAAGACAATCTGGTGGTCCCCTGCCATAAACAAACTGTACAACAGAAGGAAGAAACTGTTGCAAAAGAGAGTAAAATCCCATGAGTGGAGGAGCTCCCTGGTCAGCCTCAGTAAGAAGCTGAGATTCATTATAAGATCCTCCAAAGCTAGCTACGAAAACAAAATCGCCACTAAATCCAAGGACAACCACAAAGCATTCTATAGCTATGTCAAGAATCTAGATGGCAACACCCAGATCTGCTCTTTGTTACAGCACAAAGGCATGAAAATTACAGAACCAACTGATATTGCCACCATCCTGGCAGATCGGTTCAGTGCTAACTTTACCCCCTCTCACCCCCTAAAGGGCCCATATCTATACAGGAAGAATGCAGAGTCATTGTAATCACAACTACGCAGGTAAAAGCTGCACTCTCTAAAGCTAAAAACACAGCATCCATGGGACCGGACAACATCTCAGGCTGCGTTTTACACGAACATCAGAATGAACTGGCTCCCCACTTAAGCACCCTGTTCAATAATAGCCTCGCATCAGGCTTTGTGCCCACTGAATGGCACACAGTAACAGCTATCCCACTCCACAAAGGGGGAGCCACCACTGATCCCGGGAACTATCAGCCTATTAGCCTGACGAGCCTGGTCTGCAAGGCCATGGAACGTATCATCATGGAACTCATAAACAAAGACATTGGTAACCTCCAAACTCTGGATTCCACCCAGTTCGGATTTGTGAAAGGCAGATCATGCCTCCTGAACCTGATCGACTTCTTTGAGGCAGTCACCAAAGCCGTGGATGAGGGAGAAGTGGTTCACACAGGCTATCTTGACCTCGCCAAGGCTTTCGACACCATCCCCCATTCTGGAATTATAGCTACACTCACTAAACTAGGTATATATCCCTATGTCACAAGATGGGCTGCCAACTGGCTCACTGACAGAACCCACACTGTAAAAGTTGCAGACTCCAAATCTGACCTCAAAGCAGTGGCAAGTGGAGTACCACAGGGTTCCATCCTGGGACCTCTCCTGTTTGGTATCTACTTCTCTAAAGTACAGGCTAACAGAGAAGGCCTCTGGCTAACGAAGTTCGCAGATGACTGCAAACTAGGAGCCATAGTCAAGTCTCCAAATGATGTGGACATCCTACAGAAGGTCCTCACTGAGACAGATGCCTGGTGTCAGAGCCATGGCCTCAAGCTCAGTGCCAAAAATTGCAGTGTCATCCCCTTTGATAAAAACTCTGTACCCATGAACTACCACATAGGCAGCAATCTACTTAACACCAAATGCGTGATAAGAGACCTTGGGACCCAGGTGGACAGTAGTCTCTCCTTTGATAGTCACATCGCCACAGTAGTCAGGAAGTCCTTCTACATAGCACACCTCATCATAAAAGGGTTCTCATCCAGGAAAAAAGGTATCTAGCTCTCTGAAGTACAGGCTAACACAGAAGGTCTTTGGCTAACAAAGTTTGCAGATGACTGCAAACTAGGAGTCATAATCAAAAGTCCTAACGATGTGGACATCCTACAAAAGGGCCCTGGCCTCAAGCTCAATGCCAAAAAGTGCATTGTCATCCCTTTTGCTAAAAAATCTGTACCCATGAACTGCCACATAGGCAGTAGTCTACTTAACACTGAAAGTGTGATAAGAGACCTTGGGACACAAGTGGACAGTAGTCCCTCCTTTGATAATCACATTGCCACAGTAGTCAGGAAATCCTTCTACGTGGAAGATCTCATCACAAAAGGGTTCTCATCCAGGAAAAAAGAAGTCATTGTTCCCCTCTACTCGTCACTCATTAGACCCATTATAGAGTACAATGCCCCTTTTAGAATGTACCTCACAAGACATCTGCAGCAGCAGGAAAGGCCACAGAAGTACCTCACAAAGAGGATTACTGGCCTCAAACAAATGCTCTACACTGACCACCTCAGAAAACTCCAGCTTTACTCCATAGCATATCGCCTACTCCGAGGTGATCTCTGCCTAACATATAAAGCTATGTCATACCCAGAACTGTTGGACATGCTACACCTAAAGAAATCCCAATCCCTCTGAGCTACACGCTCTAGGGACCTAAACCTTGCCACCACAATAAACAGGACATGCTGGAGGGATAGATTCCTGTCCCAGAGACTTTCTATACTCTGGAACAAGCTACCCATCTATGTCAAGCAAAGTTCTTCATTAGCACTCTTCAAGAAAAATCTTGATGAGTGGATGGGAAATAGGAAATACACCCCGGGGATCACTTCTGTGTCACTGCTGGACAGTGGCACAGCAAAATAACTTTCTTGGATGGCGTAAGCTATGGAACCTTGCTGGCTAGGCTTACATAGGCCCTTGGGCAGATAGCCTAGTACCTACCTATGAACCTATGAACCTATGAACAAACCATGGGTAAATATTTAATATACCACAACCACGGAGTTGGTTATTGCTATTATACAATGACGTTATTTAAGAAAAAAAATATTTACTTTTCTTAAATAATGTCTTTGTATAATGGCGCATTACTGTTCTTCTGCCAGTGGCAGTATACTTCTTCCTTGTGTTGATGTACTGCCCATGCGTATGGGACTTGCGTTCCCACACATACCCAGTACATCAATGCTTTGAAACAGAAGCAATGGATAAAAGAAAGTCTCCATTGCTCTGTTGTTTTGTTTTTATTTTTTATTTTATTTATTTATTTAAAAAAAAAAGTTTTGGACACTTTATACCAACGGAAAAAAGTTCAGGCAACTGGACATTTTTCCACTGGTATATTGTGGGATTTACAACAGGCATGCTGGCCAATCAGCATGCACATTTCAGAATATTAATGGGGGGGGGTCATTGTATTATTAAGTTTATTTACCTCAGGGTGCTTAAAATAGTAGTCGGTGCAAAATGTACTCTGCTCCTAAAATCGAACAAATCTGAAGCAATTTCACTCCATGGTTGATCCAGAAATTCATGTGGAATCATGACAAATCTGGGTTCTTTTTGTGATGAAGTTACAACAGTTGCAGTTTGTGACCATCATTTCTTCATCTGTTGACATGACTGACCAAAATAAAGCATCACATGCTCTTTCCTTGTACTTGACAATTGTCAAATGCAATCCATATACTTTGTAACAAGAACTTGCTGAGTTGAGTAGGAACAATTACTTTGCTAGATTTGGACATCAAGTCTTGTGATTCATGGATTTTTATAGCAATAAGTGTAATAAGCTTGAACAGATATTGGAACCCTATTTTTTTGTTATCTGCCCATCCAGATAAATCATGTTTTTAAGCAACTGCAATTCTAACTCATCATCACTTAGCTGATGAAACTCTAGTCATTTAGTTTTCTGCTGTAAGCATTGCCTTATATTGATTTTCGTCAAGCTCAAAGAAATCCTGATTGTACTTTGTGATCACACATCACTACACATTTCATTATTTAGCTGAGGCTTAATTTTAATTTCTGCATAAATATGCAAACAATTGCCTTTGCAAACATGCAAATCATTCACTCTGTACCTTTAAGAATCATTTATCTTAATCAGGCAGGGATGTCCTCTTTCTCCTTTGTTATTTGCTTTATTTTTAGAGCCACTGACAAAGAAAATAAGGGACTCATAAAAATAAGAATATAATCTGTATGGTAATCAAGAAAGGTTGGCTTTATTTGCAGATGATATTATTTTGTATCTGATAAATCCAGAAAAGGATGTCTCAGTGTTGTGGAACATTTTGAGACAATTTTAATTTCTGGGGGGATATCAAATTAATAAAGATAAAACAAAGGCTATAACTATAAATTATATACCCATACACGATTTGGTTTGGCAATGCCAATATTTATGGGAACATGATAAGATGACGTATTTAGGAGTATGAATTAAAAAGGCTTTGTTATGGCAGTTAAGGATACTGTACATGGGAAGAGATGAAACAAAAGATAATACAAAAATTGAGAAACTGGAAACTCTTATTTGTGGATATGGACAGTAAGGGACAAAGAGTGAAAATGTTTTTAGTCCTTTTAGTCTTATATACAGGTCAGGCATACTTTTATAAACTTGTGGAGAAGTTGTGGACAATAATTAATAAAGAATTGAAGGAAGTTATGTGGAAGGGAAAGAAGACAAGAGTTAAGTTGGATAAGTTGATCCTTACAATAGAACAAGGTGGTTTAGGTTTAGCTGATTCTAAGGGATATTTTAGAGTTACACAGTTAAGACTCATATACATAACACAAGCAGAATGTTATAATTTAAAGTAAAAAGGAATGATAATGAAGCAAGGGGCGATGTTCAAGAAATAGAGAGTGAGATTTTGGATGCAGATCCTTAAGGAGAATAATAACAACCATACAGAATATTATATTCATAAAGTAGCAGAAAGTATTCCTAAAACTAAGCCAATGCGAGACTGAAGAAAGGAGGATTTTGCCAATAGGGATGATTGCAAGTAGGGTTTATAAAATAGGCAAGAAAGGGTTAGAATTTACTGAAGAAACCTGTTAAAGGAACCAAGATATTGGGAGGAAATAACTCAATCAGGAAGGATAATAAGAGTTGGGTGAGACGAAGAAGACATTTAGATTGCAGGCTAGAGACTGCTTTCTTTACCAGGGCTTGATCTCAGAGTACAGGCAAAAATAAATGGAAAGGGGGATTTTAAGTGAAATAGCTGCTCTGGTAGAGTTTTTTTTACATGAATTTAGAATGGAAGCAGCTGTTAAAAAGGGATAATTAGTAGGGCATATAAAATATTGCATGATAACTGTAAGAATCAGTAAGAGGAAGTTATAAAAGATTGGGAAAAGAAACTGGAAATGCAATTTACAGGAAAGCAATGGGAAGATGTATGTATGACTCCCAAGTATCCAACCAAGTCCAGAAGGTTTATCATCTTGACTTGGAAGTGCTTGTTTTGGTATTTTTAAACCATAAACAGATTTCCAAGAATTTTTTTCAAGTAGATATCGAATGTTGGAGGTTTGCTTGCCTATGTCTTAAGTGATAATTTAATAAAGGTGTTTCAAAATTATTATTTACCTTATGACTGTCTGAATTACCTCTGTGACCATCTGAGTTAATGCCTTTAAGTATACTAAACACTCTAGTGCAGCCATTTGTAAACTCTGGAGTTACTGAATCATAAATATCATTTCAAAAGCAGATGTTCCTAAAATAACAGTTCACTGAGCTGACATAGCCTGAAATATCAGACTGTATTACTTTGCCTTTTAAATATACTGCACATTATTTGACCCACTTTCTTAGGTTTGTCCCTAAAACAAGTCAATAATGAAGTTTTAATGTACTCCCAGTGATAATATTGCACTCAGAGCTAGCATGTAGTTTAAATGTGATAAATTTATTTGCGCACATTTTTCAGTCTATTGATTTTTACAATTACATATTTTTGCATATGAGAACTATGTGTTGAAACTTTGCACACAGTCCCAATGAACAGATAAAATACATTTACAACATATGATTGCTTGCATTACAATTGACAGTTAATGCATGGTACATGGTTGCTTGCATTGTTATTAATTCTATTGGATTCTATTACTTGCATACAGGTTTTTACACTCTTTCTTACAGTTACATACTTGAGAAAAATGATTAGCTTGATTGCATTTACATCATTTTCTGTTAAGAGTAGGACTTGGCTTTTTTGGCATGCTGCTAACTACTTGTAGAACAAGATGGTACTTATACACTTAGCCACCTTTAATTTTTAACTACAGTATCAGTCTTGTAAATTGCTGATTTTTTTCCTGCTATCAACATATTTTATTTCATTTTAGCTTTACATACAGCTACATCTTCAGCAATCATTCATTTAAACACCAGTTAACTCCCCTGTTCTGAACCTAGTATCTTGCTTCTCAGTCTGTCCTCTCTCATTCTATACATGATTCTATCTCTCAGCAGTGAATCATGTAATTACTAAATTTTCAGTCTTTAGCCTTAAAGCAGTCATATACATTTACTGGTTCCTGTAGGCTCTGATATCTAATAAAAAAACAAATATTAGCAAATGGTGAAATATTTTAACCTTGCCATATTACCAAAATGGCAAGCATACCTCTCAACCTCTTTCATAGATTCATAGATTAGTACTAAGCTAACTGCCCTTGCAAGCCATTTTAAGCCTAGCCAATTATCCCTTGTGAGACTCAAACCCTGCACCTTGTGTTTGTAAGGCAAACACCTTAAGCATTAGGCCACACTCTGGACAAAGCCTAAAACAATGGGCGGGGGGACAAAGGCCCCAAAATAGGGACAGATTTTAAATATTGCTCCTATTAACGTAGAAAGTTTGTAGAAAAACAGGAAGTGTGTTAGCATGCATTTTCTGAAGGACATGAACTCTGAAACTCAAATGTACGTCATTCTTTAGTAACTTTAATCCTTAGTAGTTTGCCAGAAAATCACACATTTTGTGAGGAATAGACCCAAAATATGAGGCAAAATCTAGACATTCTGTGAAAATCTGGACAGTTGAGAGGTATAATGGCAAGCCATTTACAAAGTAGTGGCAAGCAAGTTTGTTTAGCTGCTATAGGAGGATGTTACATGTAATGTAGAGTGGTATGCATTGCATACACAGAGTACCTTACATGCAGAGTACCCTTACATACAGTGTCATAGACAATTACTTCTCATTGATGTTGAGTATTACATATGTTTAACCATATCATAATCAGCTAGATGCAGAAATGCATCAACTTGAACATTTTACTCTTTTCAGACAGACCTAAAATAATGTTGTCAAGACTAAACTTCTACACCAACTGCCTCCACGTTTATTTAAAATTTCTGTGAAGGATCAATGCCATTGACATTGAATGGGTGTGTCCTTGATGAATACTTAACTCTCACCTGAAAATGGATTTTTACACAGTCCAATGTCACGTTTTTGACTGTATATCATGAAAAGGAATACTCAATGCTCACCTTGATTGTTTGACTGCAGTGAAATGAGTTATGTCATTTTTTGAAGCTTTTCATCATATTTTTGATACCTTATTTGAGGGCTTATTTATGCTGAGTCAGATAAGTGAATCATTATTGCTATTACTACTTAGACAAGTTTGTGGTAACTTTGTTTTGGAAATATCTTTCTATGGATACGCTTCTGTTTTCACATAAAGAGTAACAGGATCCTCTTGCAACACCATTTTTATCAGGATTTCTGGAGAATTTAGTATATCATGTACTTCTATGACAAGGTATAATGAGAGACATAGACACAGGAGTTTACTAATAGGCAACCATGCCATTTGTTCAGCTGGAAATAAGTGAAGACAAAGTTATGTGATGTCATGCATGCAATGCAATGCACTCTGTATATTGAATGCATGCTGCAACATTCCCCTGTTACAGCTTAACAAACTTGCTTGCCACTTCTTTATAAAATGGCTTCCATGTTGACAAGTGCATACTAGGCTGCTTGCCTGTCTTCAAGTGGTCAGATGAGTACAACCACCTGTCTGAGCAGCAAATTGTTTCAATATTCAGATGTTGCTGAGGGACAGCAGGAAGCATGGTAATGTAAGATTACATTTCTATTTGGTTAACTAAGAGTCAGACTGCAAAGTTATGCCAAGAAACAGATGTCTCCAACAGTAGCAAAGTAATTCTTGATTCGGTTGGTCAGCTGAGTGCAATGCTTGGATTGGCTATGAATGAATGCTGCTGCAAAGTGAAATGCTATTTGGAATTCTTTGCGTCTAGCACCATCAGCTGCAAACTGTTGCAGAGATTGGAATGAGGCAGAGTAACTAAAACAGTGCCCAAGAATAAATGGGAGTCAAGTCTTAGTCAAACATCAAAAAATCAGTATTATTATCTTTTTTGAGAGTACCACTGCCTTCAACAGTATCACAACAGAACACCCAATTTCATCGAGTAGAGAAATAAAATCATGACTGGGACCCAGATGACTCAAATAGCATCCAGGGCAGTAAAATAGTCCAGTGGGGAGAATTGGATTAAGTGGTGAATGCTAACTTGCCCATTATTGGGAGAGGGAAACAACTAAGCCTTCTTTACTACTATTCAGCAGTAGCTGGCTGTATGACAACACAAAGGCATAATGTCAGCAGCATTTAGGCCATGAAGGGAGGCATGCCTGCCAAAAGCATGCCTCATACTCATAGCCATACCTGTGCAATAGTGTACAAAATATGGTATTGCAGGTCAAGCAAAAAATAAAACACTCCTAATGTCTGCTTGTTATGGCTAGCTGTCACCCTCTGGGATGAATGAATGCAATGAGTTTTGATAGCCTCATGGAGCGAACAAATACATCAATAGGTCATGGGAGTGCTGCTGGATAACAGGCTGCAGGGGCATAAAAAGTATATATAAAAGCACAACAGGAGTATGGAACTGTGAATATTAAGTTCTGAAGAGTAGGAACCGATTGAAGTGTAAGGATATGTGTGGAAGAACAAGGAAAAGACACCATGGTAGTCTAAGAGAAGAATTGGCTGCTGCATTTACATTGTAGTTCAGATATGCTGCTCATTTCATGTGTGTAAATGTTGCTTCAACAAATTCCATTGTAGATGTTGCTTTAGGAAATCCAGTTATCTACCAAGAGCTCCATAGGGATAACCTGATGAACCATTCCTGAAAGAAAGTTTTCATAAGAGTTGTGGCAATTTCCTCATCAACAGGACCACAGCTGTGTGATACTGCATGTTCACAGCTGGGTAGTATATTGGTACTGTTAGACATGTGCTGATTTTAGAAGTGGTATGAACAGTGCCTCTGTTTCGCATTTGCTCAGATGATTAACCAGGCATTTTCAATACTTGTATAAGCATCAGAGGCAGAATGTATTTATTTAGGCTGCCAAATTCTGGGATGTGAATTTCCTGGTGATTGATAATCTAGAATCAAAATGTTATTGCAGGTGATTCAAATGGAGAGTTAATCAAAATAAATAATATTTAAGAATGTATACAATCTACATTTCTTAAATCTCTCTCTCTACTGACCTTCTCCTTCTTTGCTACCTCTATTTAATGGACTTTTCAAGACTATTAAGCAACATAAAAATAAAATGTGGCTTTCGGTTCTAATGAGATCAAAAAGCTAAAAAGAGATAAAACCAGTACCTGATGTTTGTCCAACCATTACATACAGGCCATAGTTTGTATATTGATGCTAAAACCATTAAATCAGCACTCCCCATGAATCCAAAAAGAGTTTTTCTCTAGAAATGTGCAGAATATGGATCCATTAGTTAAGACTACTGCAGTACTGTGTAGAAGTGCAGGCAATGGAAAATCATACTGTCTCACATGTGTGAACATTACATATTATGGCTGTGACTTCGGTTAGGAGTTAAATTGAGGGAGTTATAAAATATGCATCTGGACGCAAGTTGTATACTAATATTGCTGAATAACATGAGATGAAAGCAGCCACAATCTGCACATACCCTACATCTGGATGATGAAAGGGCAACCACTGCATCCCATTTCTCTGTTCTGTATTTGTAACTAAGTGTGTGCAATAAGTGTGTTACTGTACAAATGCAGTCATTTCAAGCTGAATATTGGCTATAGATCACAAACAGGTACAATTCCCTTCTCAGGATGTACAGCTAAATAAATACTTATGTATTTGACTATCAAATGCTTTGAGAATATGCATATTTCACACCTGTTCTAGTCACATTTATTAAATGGAGTGTATTTCATACTACAAGTACAATGAGGACCCAGCACCACTTGTGGCATGCAATTTGCATTTTATTAATTCATATACTTTCTCCATATACTGACTTTACTTCTTAAATTATGATAGCACTATAGCTCAGAGGGTTAGGCAAGTGTTTTCTCAGTAATTTCATTAGATGCCTTACATGGGGCTAGGGTCATGTAATTAAGTAAACTCATCAGAAAGTGCTGTCACTGAAGAATAAAGTAATAGCAAAATAAATTAAGGTGGGAATTCAGTAAAGCCTACATGATTTTTTTTGTGTAGGCATCGTGCCACGATGCTTACATGGGTGCGAACAATTTTAGATACAGTAAGTGCCAGTTAGCAGCATGCACGCCAGTGCAAACATGGAAATTTCCATGGAATGTAAATCACCTCATTCAGGTGAATCTTATGCAAATGAGGCAGGCTGAGTGATCCAACAAGCAGAAAGGCATATGTGCAGGCCCCATGTCAGTGTTCATAGTATAAGAGAAAAAAATCACTGTACAGGGGTCTAGAAAGACTAAAGGGAATTTAAAATTGCAAATAATGGACATAAATCCCTTGAAATTGTCATAGTAGATACCCATATTAGCAAAATAATGATTGTGGATGTCAGAAAGAGGAAGGAAATAATTGAAATTAATATATATATATATATATATATATATATATATATATATATATAAAATATATATATATATATTTTTTTTAATAATCTCCACATGTTTGCACTACATGGTGTGCAAACATGCTTAATAGAACAAAAATAAGAAAATAATATTTTTTAATATGTGGCAGAAATGTATTAAAGGACCATGTGTCGGGTCTGTACAATGGTGCTTTGCTGTTGTTGCTAGGGTCATACAGGTCTGCACAGTGTGGTTTCCAGGTTGTGAGCATGGATATGTATGCAAATGAGGTTGGGTTATTGAATGGCGAAAAGTGGAGATCATGTCCACATATCCACTCCGTGTAGGGTCTTAGACCATGTTGATGTTTACACTGGATGTGGCTGACATCGGAGGGGGGGGGTGTCAAATCACTTCTAGGCTCTTTTCAGCTCAGGTGCATGTATTTGCGCTGCATGCTGCATCACTGAACATGTACAAGTGGAAAGACCACCCACAGGACAGTGGTGGCATAGGCAACCAGTCAAAAATTGGATGTATTCAATTATTAATTTTAAACCTTGTATAATCTGTGCTGCGTGGCACTGAATGTACCTTAACAGGTCTATGCAGGCACAGTACCCATGTGACAGAGATGTTCTTTGAGCTTTGCTGAGCGGGGCACAACATAGCTTACTGGGTTTGTGCACAGCGCCTTGCCACTCACTAAAATAAGGCCATTAAATTTTGTTAATGTTATTGTAGGCAGGTGAAATGCATCATAGTTAGCTAACTGCACATTCTGCACCTACAAAAGACCTGTATAAAGTATGCATACACCCTGCATTCTGATTTTCCCCCAATACTCTGGACCACTGGAGTACAGACTTTGGAATTTTAACTGTGAAAATCCTAGGGGCTGCTGCAGGTCTGCTGTGTCTGTATGTGCTAGAGGCTGATGTCAGTGCTGCTCACAACAGGCCTAGGCAGAGAAGGAGAAGAGTGTTCAGGCCCAGGGTAACCTTCCATGAGCTACATGAGCTGGAGATTGTACAGCGCTACAGGGTGGGCAGGGACATACTACAAGAACTCACTGTGCACTGCTGCCCTCAACTCAGACCCAGGGCAAACTGAGGGTAACCCATCCCAGTGGAAACAAAGGTATGTGTACCCCTTAGGATACTAGTTACAGGTACTTTCCAAAGAGCAACTGGAGATATGATGGGGATCTCACAGGCATCTGCCTCCAGGATACTCCACCAGTTCCTGAATGCCATGCTACCAGATGCCAGTGAGCACATATCTTTTTCCCTCACTCCTGAGGTGAGGGCCAGCAATATGTAACACTTCTACCATGTAGCACATTACCTTGAAGTACTGGGTGCCATAGATTGCACTCATGTACACATCAAGGCACTTCCTGGTGAGGAGGGTAGAACCTATGTCAACCACAAGAGGTACCACTCCATCAACTGCCAGGTCATGTGCAATAGCCAGTGGATTATCTTGAATGTATGTGCTGGCAGCCCTGGCAGCTACCACAACTCCCATATCTGGTGCACATCACAGCTGTACCAGATGTTTGCTAGGGGGGACATCCCACACAGCCATTTACTGGGGGATGCTGGCTACACGCCAAAACCATGGATGTTGACATCCATCAGAAATGCACACACACTCACAGAAGAATGCCATAATGAGGCAAACACACAAACTAGGAATATCATAGAGCATGTGTTTCAGCTGCTAAAGTCACAGTTCTGGTGCCTAGCTATATCTGGTGGAGTCCTGCAGTACTCTCCAGCCACATGTGCACATATGTTCACAGTATGTGCTATGCTACACAATATGATCCTGCGGAAACAGCTGCAGCAGAATCAGCAAAGGGAAGGGATACACAGCCCCCCACTAGTGCCTAGGTCACCACAGCCACAGTCACAGGAGGGCTTGGAGGAGGAACTCCCTGCAGATGTCCCTGTAGACAGACGTAGGTATGCTCAGTAAGCCCTGCCTTTGGCTAAGAGACAACACATAGCACATTCACTGACAACCTAGGGACCAAGGGACTGACACCTCACTCCTACTCATATCCATATATTAAAATTGATGCCCTGTAACCCACACAACCTGTACCTATCCATGTATTGGTTGTGTACTGCTTGCATCAGAAAGAGTCAGCCCTGAAATACAGTTTTGTCAACTGCTGCATTTCCATAGTAAGTCTCTAACATACACAGTACTTGTAAGGATTAGTATGACATGGCATAATATGTATGGATCTGATACATTTATGCATATAAATGCAGTGGGCTATTTGGACAGAAGTAATATCCAGATGGGACAACAGATACCCATTCCATTATCATTGTCTTTTAAAATCCATTAGACCTCATACATGGAATATTCAGTACATAAGTCAGGAGAGATGTTACACACTGGGTTTCCATGATATCTGGATTACTGTGTATTTCAGCAGAATATGCGATGTTGCTCCCCCACCGCCAACACAGCAGTGTTCCCTTACAAGTGATCTAACAGTAACTCAGCAATGGTATATCAGCAGTCCAGGCAGTCTCAGGGCAGTCATAGAGAGGTTCCTCATACATCCTATGTCTTACTTAAAGTAGGACTAACAACGTACATATTTATCATGTTGATTGCATGATGAATGACCCTCATTGTCAGACATCTTGTTTGGCTCAGTGGACTAGGGAAGATAGCAGGGGCGATGGTGTTGATGGTTCTAATGTATCCACTTCTTTTGGATGTGAGGTATTACTATATTGTGTTTTAAAGACTGTCAGTCTGTGTGTGGTGTAATATTATTAACCTCTGCTGCATATTAATTACATCAGACAGCTGTAGAACGTTGTAGAAAATGTGACTGAAATGCAGCACTACAGAAACAGGGACATATACCATTGTCTGTCACACACAAAATTCTGGACTGGAGTACAGGTAGGTATTGGCTGGAGTCCCTTTATATGGCAGGAGAATCCTACTGGGCATGTTCATACACTTAGCTAAACAGAGCCCAATTCTATAAATGACCTGTTATATATAGATATGTCAGTAGATGCATACATATAGGTATACATATCTGTCTGTCACTATCTGATTCACCCATAGATAGTATATCCATATATATATATATATATATATATATATATATATATATATATATATATATATATATATATATATATATATATTCCGTACAGATCCCCAAAGACAAAATCACCAAAACTAATTTTGGTTTGGCATACTTACGCGAAAGTGCATTTCACTGAAGAAGCACTTTTGCGTAAGTATGCCTGTTTGCGAGACCGCACTATGGTGTGGATACGTGAACATAGGTTCATAGGTTGATACTAGGCTATCTGCCCTAGTACATTTATAAGCCTAGCCAGAGTGTGTTTGGCTTTTGCCACCCTTTTAGATTAGCTGGCTGTGCCTCTGTATAGTAGGTCACAGAAGATAGCCCTTTTAAGGTTAGTTTACTGTGCCTCTGTCTAGCAGGGACACAGAAGAGATCCCAGGGGTAAACTTACGATCTCCCATCCACTCGTCAAGATTTCTCTTGAAGAGGGTCAGTGAGGGTCTCTGCCTAACATGGATTGGGATTCTGTTCCAGAGTGAGGGGAGCCTCTGGGATATGAATCTGTCCCTCCAGCATGTCCTATTTATTTCTGTGCTGAGGCTTAAGTCCCTGGAGCATGTAGCTCTAAGGGATTTGGATTTCCTGAGGTGGAGCATGTCCATTAATTCTGGGTTGGACATGGCTTTATACGTCAGGCACAAATCGCCTCTGAGTAGGCGGTAAGCAACTGAGTAGAGCTGGAGTTTCTTTAGCCTAACTGCATAGGGCATCTGTTTGAGTTCCATGATCCTCTTGGTGAGGTACTTTTGGAGTCTATCCAGTTACTGCAGGTGTCGGGTAAGATACGTCCCAAATGGGGCATTGTATTCAATTATGGGCCTGATGAGTGATGAGTAGTGGGGCACAATGACCTCTCTTGATCTAGATGTGAACCCTTTCGTGATAAGGTGGGCTATATGGAAGGTCTTTCTAACCACTTTGGCAGAGTGATTGTCAAAGGAGAGATAACTATCTACTTGGGTCCCCAAATCCCTAATTACTTCTTCCGTACTTAATGGATTACCACCTATGTGGTAATTTGTGGGCACTTTGTTTTTCCCAAAGGGGATGACTATGCACTTTTTGGCATTTAGCTTTAGGCCATGGCTCTGGCACCAGTTATCCGTCTCTGTGAGACCCCTTTTGGAGGATGCTTCTGTCAGTCGGAGAGTCGATTATGGCACCCAGTTTGCAGTCATCTGCAAACTTGGTCAGCCATAGTCCTCCTATGTTAGCCTGTACCTCAGTGAGATTAATTTATGGTCAGATCTTACCAATGAGGGGTATACCTCTGGTATGGAACATAGAGTCCCCATGTTGGTGATGATCAGGTCCAATATGTTTTCCCCTCTTGTGGGAGTGGTGACCAGTTGTTCCATAGCATTTGAGTTTATAAATTCTTGGAACCATTGAGCGAGGGTGTTTGGGCTTCAGTAGTTCTCACAGTCTATGTTTGGGTAGTTGAAGTCACCCAATATAATGGTGTTTGGAGAGACCTTCATATTCTCCAGTGTTCTCAGGAAAGCCGAGTGGGGTTCCTGAGTTTGGGAGGGTGGTCTGCAGCAGGCTACAAACTGAAAGGCAGTTTTGCCCACTGTTAGTTGCACATGGATGGTCTCTGATGCTTCATGCAGTGCCACTAACCTGGAGGTGTGGGTATCTTTGATGAATATGGATACTCCCCCTCCTTTTGTGGTTCAGTCCGAGTTTTGGAGCCGAAAAGCATGGTATGAGGTATAACCTGGTAGTGCTGGGGTGCTCTCGGGAGCCTTGAACCAGGTTTCTGTTACTGCACAGATATCGATATTCTCCATACTGAGGAGAGCCTCGTGTGCGTGCATCTTGAGGTTTAGACTTCTGGCATTGAGCAGCATTACCCTTAGTTTCTTTTTCCTTGTGTTGTCTATGGAGGTGGGTTTGTCTTTTGAGCCTTGCCTAAAAAAGGCACTATGGGGGTGGCAAGAGCCTTAGCCAGTATTCGAAAGCCCAGGGGGGACAGGTGCAAGCCGTCCCTAGCGAAACAACGTGGCTTGTCGAGCATGTCATCCCAGGCTGATAGACACTGGACCCTCTTTGAATGACACCAATACTTTCACCAATTGTTAAAATTGATCATTTTGTCTTTATACTGTGGCATCATTCTTGGTGAGGGTAAGATGCTACTCAAGGTCAGGGTCATACCGGCCTGGGCTACATGATCAGAGAGCTCATCTATGTCTCTTTTCATGTAGTCCAGGGAGGTACGTCTCAGATCATTCACACCAGCATTGACAATTCCCTTTTCCGCACTGTAGTGCAGTCTCAGAGTGAGAATATTAAAGTAGGGGGTGTGGGGGGTGCAGGGGGGTGAAGCCCCCCTGCCTAAAAGTAGATTTCTTTCTCTCTCTTTTTTTTTTTTAACATATATTAACGAAAGCGCTTTTTCAGTGAAAGTGCTTTCATTAATATATGTTCGGTGATTATGGATTCGGGACTTTGCACATTCGTCCAAAACTCCTAAATCCATATATATATATATATATATATATATATATATATATATATATATATATATATATATATGTATATATATATATATATATATATATATATATATATATATATATATACATATATATATATATATATATATATATATATATATATAGATAGATAGATATACACCTAGATATACCTATGTATATATACCTATATTGATATATATAATTAAATATATATATATATATATATATATATATATATATATATATATATATATATATATATATATATATATATATATATATATATACACACACACACACACACACACACACACACACACACACACACATATATCACTGTCTCTCTCCATATATCTACGCAACACATATATGGGTCTACTTTAATAGAAAACACATTTCACTGAAACTCATTTCATCGAAGCCTCATTTCACTGAAAATGAATTGTCTGAGCACAATTCGCTGAAAGCTCACTTCACTGAAAACTCATTTGACTGAAACTCATTTCATCTAAAAAAGTATATGCCCTGTTCCCCACTGTATTGTGATCCTGGAGTTAGTATATATAGTAAGGGGGCATGTAGGGGGCACAATAGTTTGGGTATATATTATCTTCTGGAAAGAGTTATTCATTTGAATTGTAAGTATCCATGTCTATGGTTTGCAACATTTAAAATAGGGGTTTTAGATGAAATGAGTTTCAGTCAAATGAGTTTTCAGTGAAGTGAGTTTTCAGTGAATTGTTCAGGCAATTCGTTTTCAGTGAAATGAGACCACAATGAAATGAGTTTCAGTGAAATGTGTTTTCTATCAAGCAAAGTAGACCTATATATATATATATATATATATATATATATATAAACACATACAGTCTCACACACACACACACACACACACACACACACACACACACACACACACACACACACACACACACACACACAAAGCTACATTCATATATACATCCCTGTTATATACATGCATATGTGTGTGGATATCTGTACTGCCTACATACCCTGATAATGGCGAGCAAAGCAGAAGTTTGAGACATATATAATGTTGCACAAAGGATCCAAAGTAAGGCCTCAACAGTAGATAATGCACCGACTTACAGACACCTGTGCCTGCTAAATGTCACCACACATACATGAGGAGGCGAACAAGTGGTGTCATGTATAATTTTGCCTATGCACACATTGATAGGGAACATTACTGTGGCTCACAGGCATGCCCATCCACATGCATACAGCCACATATGTTCAAAATGGCAACTGTAGCCACATATCTAGAATAAGTAACAGTTATCTGACTGCTAGGCTACTAGATAGGTAGGGGTTCTAATCTGACTCCAGCCCACTCTGTGTGTGCGTGTTCATCTCCCTGCAAAGAAACTGAGTATCTCTCAGTCAGTACTTAACAATGTTTCTGCACTTTCTGGCCCTGTAAGTTGATGCCAGCCTCCAAACTGCCCTCTTCTACAAGGCCTACTCAGGTCATGTACCTTAAGACTACTAACTGCTATCCTGCTATTGAACTTATGCTGCGGCGCGTGTAATAAGTACTGTGATCTATAATGTGCAAGACTAAATAGATAAGGGTTCTAATCTCTCTCCAGCCCACTCACTGTTTATGTGTATATCCATACAACATAACTATGAAAACATCACTGACTTAGAAAGAAGTAGGGAAATGCCTGACCACAATAAGGTCTGATTATTTCATTAAGCATATGATGTCCTAAAGAGATATTAATAGCAGACTTCAAGTGTGGTGTGTGCATTACATTCTGTGTTGTGTAGTGTGTACCATTAGATAGGTAGGTTTTCTAATGCATTTGCAGCTGACTTGGGGTGTGTGTGTTCTGTGCAGTCTGCTTTAAACATTAATTGGATGTGGTGTTATCCCCAGTGTAGCCAGGTTTGTGTGTGTGGATGTTAGAACATATTACATCAGATTCTGCAATCATACAATCATTGAAATGTAGTAGCCTAATGGGTCTACAGCCTTTACAATCTTAGGCAAGCTCTTACCCTTACTTACATTAAAATGGTAAAATGGCAGTCATCCAACCAATCATACAAATGGCAGCTGTTGAGGGCCAATTACAAATGGCAGCTGTTGAGGGCCAATTAATTGTTCTGTTTGCCATTAGGCAGGATTCTGTTTCAAAGATGTGCTAAACTCTGCTACACAGATCTCTCTCACCAGCATGTATTGCTAATGTCACATACCAGGTTAATGTCCTTACAGTGAGTAATCCTTGTACCATGCCACCTACAGATATGCAGCATTTCCAGTCAAGCAGGGTCAGATATTGCCCCATATGCAAGGCAGAGATCACCTCTGCATACTGTATACATCACAGGCTACAATGACAGTGATGTCAGATGGCACTCATTGGACAGATACTGAAAATGTGAAGTTCTCTTGTGAGTGACCATTGTGTTGTGTGCAATTGTCAGTAGTGCTTGGAAAGGTACATGGCACAATGGCTATTGGACTGTAATATTGGCATGGTGAGGGAAGTGTACATGGAGGTTATGACTACTTCAATGTCAGGTGACAGTTCCCTGAGTTATGACATATGATTCATGTCTTACCACTGGGGAGACATGATAATGTAAGGTACATTTGGTGTAAACATGTATAGCCAGGTGTATCACCCCTGAGTATGTACATCAGGTGTCACTTTTGATGTGCTACTTACCAGAAACATAGGTGTTACCTAAGGAAATGCTACTACATATATGTTTACATGGAGTTTATGGCAATGACTATGCCAGCAGGCATTGTCAGCCACAGACATTCACTTTTCACTTGTACATTGATAAAATGCATTCCAAGCAATAGAGGACCCAGGGCCAACCCCCATTGAGCTCTGCTGGTTACAAATCAGCTTTTTTGTGCATGTGTTCCATCACAAAGTCACTTAGTGACCCCTATAATGAGATTGCTGTGGATGGCTAAATGGATGAGATTGTCAATGATGCCTGAGTGGGAGATTGAGTCACATGGCTTGGCTAACTCCAGGTGGTTGTATGCCCTGATGTCCCCTCATCCAGGTCCTTGGTGACTGGCTTAGACATGTCCATGGATTTATCAGCCATGATCTTCCTTTCAGAAAGCCAAACTGTTTTTTGGTCAGCTGGTTGTAGATTACAGATATGTATGCTGATCAGCTCCATTATGATTTGACCAATGGGCTAACATAAATGGCTACTCAGGGAAATAAGTCTATAGTTCTGTGGGTAAGTGGATGCACCACCTCTGTGCCAAGTGGATAACAGGTGCCATTGTCCAGTCAGCTGGGAGACAGACAGTGGGTACAGTATGATTGCAAGGTGTTCCCAGTGGTGTTAGTAATCCTTGTTGGATCTCACATAGCAAGCAGTCTGGGATGTTAGCATGTTTAATAGATGCTGTGTATATTCCTGACAGAGGCCAGTTACTACCTGCTTTGTAGATGTAGGAGGTATGGGACAGGTTGTAGGGATGTCATGTGGCACATCTGGTGGGGACAGGGGAGTGACGTTGACTCAGAACCTGTGGGACACCAGGTTAGCTATGCGTACAGAGTCAATATATGTGCTATCATTATGTACAAGTGCACCGACAATCTGGGCCTTCTCTCTGAAGTTACATTTGTAACCACACTGTGTATTTTGGTTGTCCTTTGTGGGGGAGGCTAATGTTGCCTCATACTGGTTCTGAATGACATCACAACAACACTTAATTGCTTGTTTTATCTGAGGATGGTGTGCCTCTATTTTAGGAGGGGCTCCCTCATTCCACCTGTCACACACCAAAGTCCACCTGTTGTTGTCCAGCCTGCTACAAACTGAGCTACTGAGTCACTGTTACAATGTGTATTTGTCAAGGCATAAGAGTAGACTTACAGGCTGTGACATACCTCCATTATAGCCATTATTATGTGCCTAGCTTTATAGGGATGTATTTCTCCACCAGAGACCCAGTTGAACATGTATTTTGCCATTACTGTTTTAGCAGGTGTATTTCTACATGTTACTGATAAAAGTGCACATTTACCTGCTATTATACACCTCACTTATATCCATTATTCTGTGTCTGGCTTTCTAGTGGTATAGTCGTGTACCAGACCCCAAGTTACACTCCCAATTTTTCCATAATTCTTTAAGGAAGTTTGTGGGACAATGCACAATGTGCACCTGTACTGAAATGTGTTTAATGACGGTAACTTACAATTACTATTTTTTGTCTAAACCACCTTTTTTAATTAGCAGCTGTGTTGTGTGGCAGATTAATGCACTAGACTGCAGGTGCGATGATCTGGGGTTCAAAATAGGGCACAGGTGTATATTGTGCACGTGTTTACTAGCATTTCAAACACATTTAGCATATCTAAGCAATGAAGAGCTAAGCGATGCAGAAGGCAGCTCCATGTCATGCAAAAAGTCTTTAAAGAAAAGTACAATAGGGAGATAGGACAGTGGTGAAATGGGGTGCAAGCAGGGGGAAAACATACTGAAAGGCAGGTAGGTATGTGCAAGAAGGGTGTAGGGAAGAACCATAGCTATCCATTTTGTGTACAGCAACAGCTGTGCACTTTAACAGAATTTGTAGTTGAATTTGGACTGTCATCCCCAAAGAGAGGGGTGAGAACAGCATAACTGCATTGTCAAGCCAATTGGACCAAATTATGTGTGTCCAGTGGACACATGCATGAAATGGAGAGCTATGTATGGGGCAATATCTTTTTGGGACAGGTGCCCATTTTTTTTTAAGGTGAGAGTGGAATGCTGGAGAAGGGACATAGGTACATGTGAGGGAGGTAAGTTGGGAAGGTAAGGAAGTTTTGCAAACAGACAAGACAGAGAAAGCAGCAGACAGGGTTGGTGTGTGGCAAAAGTGGGGATGAACACCTTGGTCAAGGATGGTGTTGTAGACTCCCAGTCCCATGGATGTCAGACACAGTAGTAGTGTGACTCAACTCCTCACCCATGGGACTGTCAGCACTGTACCTTCACTGCTCCTGTGGAGGCAGAGGTTGATGATGGCACCTGGGCTGGCTGCCCCACCAGGATGGAAAACATGCTGTCTATCCAGTGTAGGCATGCACTGACAGTTCAGTGCAGCAACCCATGCACCAAGCCTGGCAGTTCCTCACGGGTGATATAATCACCCCCTTCACTTCCACTCCGAGAGGGGGGCCACCCCCAGCCTGTGGGGCAGAACTACCCAATGTCCCAAGTAGTGCAGGGGCAGCAGAGGGGACACCATCAGGCTGCAGCCCAGATGTGCTGGGCCCCGGTGCCTCAGCCAGGGGAGCTAAGGTAGGTGGATCATCTGGAACCAGCCTACCCGGTCATGCTGTAGTAAATCAAATATAAATATAAGGTAAAACTAAACATAACCAAATGAATGTTAGTATTAACATAATAGAAGATAATAATGATTAATCAAAATAAATAGGAATATAATGAGGAACACAACAATAAATAACACAGATGAAAGTTTTTTTAACAGCAAAGCAAAATGAAATTATACATAAGGCCAACATAAATAGTTACAAATAATATATTAATATCAGATCAGAATAATAAATATAATTAATAAATTACAGAAGAGAAGGAGTGGGGTGAGAGAGGAAAAAACAAACATTAGTAACTTTGCAGGTACTATTACTGCACAGACTACTGCTACATACTTCTGCATTTGTAAGATTACATGTGAGTACAGTGACTGCAAATTTTGTATAGATGATGTTGCACTTACATAGCTCTTGACCTGTTAGGATGGGACATTATGGGCCAGTCCCTACCAAATGGTCATACAAAGGCACAACTACAGGGAACATTTTTACACAATGTGCTCATACATTAGTAGAAGGGTGTTCTGATAATGGATTGCAATCCAAGTAATATTATATATCTGCAAATCAAGCACCAGACTTATGGGGCAGTACTCATTACATTCTGCAAATATCATGACAGTTGACAGGTATGTTGATGTTCAGTTATTACACTACACAGCTGGTCATTTCTCAGTTGGCTGCCATAGGATTACAACCCACAAACAGTGGCTACAGGAATAATGTACATTTTATTTATCAAAGCACCATCTCTTTTAAAACATTTATTGCAATATGTTGTGTGAAATCGTACATTTACAGACAGGCATAGCTGTGTGTGCTATCAGACTGGTTCCCACAAGCAGTGACTAGAAGACGAATAATGAACAGGTTATTTGAAAACATTAGTTATCAAAGCACCATCTGCTTTTAAACTTTATTGATAATTTTGCTGCAAATGTGGTATTTGGACATATGGATAGATGTCCAGACCTTCGGTTAACTTACACATATACCCTGTTAATTTACTGGGTGGAATGTTCAGCATATTTCAGGCAAGATGATCAGAACACAGGCATGATTCTTAATGCGGTGTTTGAACTACATTTATTTCTGCTTTTTACCAGTGTATCTTTTATTCATGCACATGTAACAGTTGAGTGGTGTCAGGTTAGAACACAGAAGCAGTGAATACAGGAATAGTGAGCACTTTACTTGAAAATATTAGTTATGAAAGCACCATCACATTTTAAAATTTATTGATTAATGTTTCAGCTCTGACATGTAGACCAGGGATAGTTTTGTAACACTTCTGTTACCTTACCCATATACCCTTTTCATTTACTGCGTGCAGCCTACAGCATATTTCAGGCAATGAGCAGACCAGAACAGTGACTCTTAAGGTGGGTAGACCACAACATTAACTGATGTTTGGAAGCTATCCTACACAGTACTGCATGCTTACTTGCTTTAACTTGCTTTACAATTTTAGGTTGCCAGTGACACATTAGTATAGATGTAAGATGTCCCAGGTATGTCACACCTGACTATTAAGACTGCAAACTATGTAGTTAGTTTATTGTATAATTATGTTATGATTTAAATTATTACTTTGATGTTTCCTTACTTACCACACTCTCACCTCATTCTGGCCAAGCTCCCAGCATGGGACTGGACTTTGCGAGCCCTCTCTTCTGCAGCTGTGGAAAGAGAAACAAACCATTATGCATACCAGTTTTGCACAGATTCAGCTTGTATATTTCTAAATTAATGGCAAACATACACATTTGTGGGGTGTGCCCATCCCTAGCCTCTTGGACCCAGGTGTCCAAGGTTCCCATCTTCCTAAGCTTCAGGTCATTGTAGTAGTGACAAAACTGCTCACTAGTGCAGGAGATACCAGTAGTGTTGGTAAGTTTCTTGGCTAAATGATCCCAGGCCTCAGCCTTACACTCTGCCTGCAGCAGCTGAGGTTCATAGTTCTTGACCAGGAATCCAGCAAAAACTCTGGACTCCTGCACTCTCCACTTTTGCACATGAAAGCGCACTCCTTCACCAACAGCACCACCAGGCATACCTACAGCCAAGTTAAGACTCCAAGTAATGATGTGAAATTCCCACCTATTGGCCTTTAAATAGGCTGCATTCTCACCCTTGCATGTCATACTATATATTTAAAAAAGCACCGGTCTGCTTAGCATCACGCAAATTCACACAAGCTATGTTTAAGCGAAGCTTAGCAGCTCACAAACAGTGGACCATTGACCATCTTTAAGTGAAGCTTAGCAACTCACAAACATTGACCATGTTAAGAGTAGCTTAGCAACGCGTAAACACTTGGCCACATTTAACCACTGCTTAGCATCATACAGCTTGTCTAAATGTAACAATTTTTTAATTTTAAACTAAACCTATGTTTCAGTCACCTGACACATTTTAACAGGAATATATATAAAAAGTATGATCACTCAGTACACAAACCCAGTACCTACTATACTATAGGTCATAACTCAACCTATTTAGCCACTGAGCTAGTGAAGGGAAATGGTATATCTTCGCATATACTACAAAGGTGCCTGTAAGCATAGTGCAGCTTTGCTGAGCAAGTCTGCACATTGTTAAGCACTGGAGAACAGCAACAACTGAATACATCCGGTTTCTATTTTTAGATGCCTGGTGCATGTCTGCTCTATATAAACATATAAGTGCACCTCGGCATTACTAAGCACATGGAAAAAAAATAAAACAAAACAAAACAAAATTAATTATGATTGAATACTTTCAGTTTCTATTTTTAGATGTGTACCAGATGTCTGCTGTAGTTATATAAGTACAGTTTGTCATCGTTATGCATCACGCCACACCACACAAACAAGCAAATAAAGATTAAAAAAAAGTATAATTGAAATTTCATGATGTAAAATCTGTTGTTCACCTTTCAGTCCAGGATAACAGCCTGAAAGGTATTGTGCTGTGATTACCAACTGTCCAGAATTTTCTGGACAGTCCACAATTACTGGACAGCCTCTACACTGCTGCTTACATGGATTCATTATTTGTGTTACTGTGATCTCCCTCAGCAGTGCCCCATAATTAATGTGTATGGCACACTGCCAAGGAGGAACTGTAGCCGTGTACATGGGTACATTTTATGTAGGCTCTTTACGGAACCTACACAGATTTTATTGAATTCTTGGGGGAGAGAGTTTCTTTCTCCAGTACTGTTGATACAGATTCAATTATTAGCGACCTGAATACCTTAGAGCTAGTCTGAGGTGCAGGCTTGTGTAGTTTGAGTTCACTTAAACTTTTCTGACTGAAGAGAAGAATCTCTTGCTATAAAAACATCTACTGGCTGAAACATACCTCTCAATCTGTTAACTCAAGAAATCTGGACAAAGTCTAAAATAATGGAAGGGACAAAGGCCAAAAATTAGAGACAGATTTTAAATATTGTTGTTATAAACTTAGAAATCTGGTACAACAACAGGATTTGTGTTAGAATATATTTTCTGAATGATATGAAGTCTGAAACTCAGACATATGTAATTATTTAGTCATTTTTAAAACTTTAATCCTCCGTGATTTGCCAGAAAACCACATATTTTTTGAGGAATAGGTTAAATATTTGAGGCAAATATCTGGACATTCTGCAAAAATCTGCACAGTTGAGAGGTATGGGCTGAAACTAGAGACCAGCTTTGAGCAAAACAGAAATAACCAGTATGTAAGAGTTGGGGAGGCAGAATGCACTGTGTGCCTGTGGAGTGTTTTTCATGAGAAATTAACTAGTGCGTTTATCGACCTGCAGTGCATGCCATAGATCTCATCAAACCAGAAAAGAGATGGCGGATCCAGTCTGCCGCACAGAAATGACACTTACACAGTAGGGTCAGACTATCTTTGCTGGATTGTGAATAAATTGATGTAGAGTGAGTATCATTTCTCCATTTTCTTGTCCTTCATAATACTACCATGGTACACAAGTGTTAAGAAGTGTGGATGTAATGCAGAATTCATTCTGTTCCCTTAGTCGTCATTGCAGTGTGCCTAGGTCAGTTCCTATGGTGTCTGAGCCATTACCCAGCATGCTCACTGACCATGTCTTCCCTTCTCTTTCCTCTCCTTGCTGTGAATGGTGAGCAATACAATACAAGCATAATTCCTTATCTTTCCAGACATGCTCAGTAATTAGCATCTGGGTGCCCAAATCCCAAAGCTGCCACTTTACGGCACAGCACATAGTTATCACTCTGTCACAGGAGTCCATGACTTTAACATTTGATTTTTGTCAGTTTAGGAATTCATATAAACATAGCACATAATGTAAAATTGTTATAACATCATCTCTGTAATAAGAGACATTACCAAATTTGTCCATGATGAATATTTAGAACAAGTCTGCAGCTTATTCTTAACCACAGGTAGTTTCCACTGCCACCTCATCAGTTAACAACAGGCTGTTGGCCATCCAGAGAGTACATGGAAAACAGGGCTGAATGCAGATCACTTACCTTCCACATGAGATACTGATGTGGCTAGTCTAAGGGTGGGGTAACAGAAGGCACAGATTCCTATGACATGGCCAACTATCAGATTTAACTAACCAGAAGCTTATCAGCATGGCCACACTTGTTCTATATTAACCCAGAAGTAGGCTTAGAACAGAAGCTGCTAAGCCACAGATGTCTTGGTTGGACAGCACATGAGTACTAGCCACAATGCTAACACCTGGGACAATGCCATGGAGCCGAATCATCCCAAACATAATCCAGGGGTTATGAAGACATCTCCTGAGATAATCCACCCTATTATGGTGTCAAAGAAATACAAAGTCCACTATACACATAGACACAGGCTTTTGAATAGTCTGAGCCAAGTTTAAGGCAGCAGATGATGACACAACAAAGACTTACATGAACCTGTAATTGTTATTTTGTTACTTTAATGCTGTTTTTCAGTCATTTAAATTGGTTACTTGTAGCTGACTACTTAGTGTTGTTTTCTTTCAGTTGCTTCTGTTAAGTCAGCTCGTGTGAACCTTGACTTTTGACTTACCAGGACACAGGTATTAGGACAATAAAAAAAAAATCTCCTTCATGTCATCTTGGACAGATGCATTCTGCCACTTACTGTGGCCCTGTGTCATGAACAGAAGTGGATATGTTATTTGCACCACTATTTGCACCATTATAGGGCCGACATATTTTTATAGGAATGGAACATTTAGTACTGGACTTTCTGTTCTGAGGAAACAAAGGTGTAGAAATGGAACAGTAAGTAATTGTCCACAAATATAATCTTTGCAATTGTATTTGCTATTCAGGCCATGGTTGTAAAGGCCTGCAAAGGACCAGTCCACTTACCTGGTTAACAAATAATTAAATCAATACAAGACTCCAGGAAGATACCTAAAGAAAGGATTGAAAGAATTAGTCAATCAGAAGGCAACAAACTTTAATGACAGCCCCACTGTGTTCATATTGTTTTGCTGGGTAAGTTAAAGTCATGTACAGTCATAACCCTCATGATTCAATCATACAAATATTAATGGAACTACTACATATCTAATGTTAACTATTGCATTCTTCTACTGCAAATATCCTGACACGTGCCCTTGAGTTTATATTTTGGTGCTAAAACCTACAGTAATTACACATTCTTCTCTCACAAATATGAAATCTGACAAAGCACAGCAGGTATGCTTCAGTTTTTTTCTTTCTTTCTTTTTTTTTTTTTTTGCAGTTTAGTTTGTTTTCTTACTAGGAAAAGATAACCTGAAGAATACAAGTTCATAAGATATTAAACATAATCATTTGTACATAAAATATAAGTGCTAAAATCTACCATAGGAAGGTAAGACTAGGCTTCTCAAGATCCTCACAGATCAATTATGTACCTATGAACTTAAATAATAAAGGACATAGCAAAATCTGAATGTACTGTAAATAGAGATGAGCTCACATGCAATGTAATGCTCCCGCTTTTCTGCATTTCTAACTTAACTTGAATGACACCTTGCATTATTAACATCACATGTGATGTCATGGACAAAAGCCCATATATTGGGTCACATTGAGGAGAAACTCATGGAAGCAAGTCATTTTTCATTGTTGCATAATACACCACTCTTCCTAGAACAAGTAATAAATATCAGGAGACTTTATCTTAAATAGGTTGTTATTTAGCTGACTTGGCATATCAAGATATAAAAGGCAGAATAGTGATAATTTTATGACATCTATATGCAAAGCATGAGACGTTTCTCTAATATTTATTTCTATTTTCTTTCTCTAATTGCCCTGTTGAGGATTGCAGTGTATACACAAAAAATAATTATAATATGAAATTGCTCCTGAAACTTTGTAAGTTTGCCAAACAAGCAAATACATGGATTTTAATATTATTGACATATTTGATTTTTTTCAAATAATATTTTGTTTTTTCATTAACACATTAAAGGCAAATAAAAAATTATTTTTCATAAAAAGTATAATATAGATTAACACTGGTAATCCTACAGGTTATTTATTGCTTTTTAATGTACAATTGGTCAGGGCTAGCCTTACACGTAGGTGAACTATACGACCGATTAGCATGCCTTTCTTCTAGGGGCACTCTTTCCCTGTTTATTTATTTATTTTTAGAGCAATGTTTCATTGTTCTAGAAAATACATATATAAAGCATTCCTCCTGAAAAGAATATGAACCCATGAAAAATTGGGTGCTTCGGGAAGGGGTGGTGGCAGTGGTGATACTCCAGTAGTCACATCATGATGTTAGCTTAAATGATGCAGGGTCATGGGAGTACAAACTTCACAATATGACTATTTTGAAAGATTCTGTAAGAAATATTAGAACAAAATTATATAAAAAGAGTGTAAAAAGACTACATATGCATCTGGTATTTGCATTTAATAATATTTTGAAGAGTCAATTTTTAGAAGCATCACAACTTACTAGTGATGAGAGTGATTTGAATGAAGTTTTTGAACAATTAAAAGATGATTTTATAACTAGGGGTTATTCTATAGGTTATATAGATCAGGTTACTAGTAATGTGTTACAACAGAGGGCAATCACTGCAGCTCCTTATCTTAGTGTCAATAATGATATAATTAGTCTCCCGTCACTGTACCTTCCTTGGTTAGAGCACCTTCAATGTATTCTAGAAATATTAGTCAGGTATGTAAGATTATTAAAAGTAATTGGCCTATTCTGATGATTAATGATAACATTAAGAAAATATTTGGAATAACACCAACTTTTGCTTTAAAAAGTCATAATCCTTAAAGATGTTTTAACAATAAAAATTTGTAAAATATGAATTATGTGAGGATAAATGAGAACGGTGCTTTCCCTTGTCACAATGGTAATTACTGCTCTTACATTCTACAGGAATCTACATTTGCACATGCAACTATTAAGAGAATATTTAGACTATACAATTATGCAGATTGTAATACAATTAACGTTGTTTATGCAGCAAGTTGCCAAAAATGTAAGTGTTTTTTATGTAAGTATTACAAATAGGGCTTTATGATATTAAAAAGCAGAAGCTCACAATTTTTTAAAATTTATTTATTTTATTTATTTAACATTTGTTTAAAGGGAAAGTCCAACTGGGACAGAGTCCATTTTCAGCGGAGGCCCAGGGAGAAACAAATGATTTAACCAAACATGTTAAGTGTGCTGCACCTGAATATGAGTTTAAACTTTTTAGTTTTGAAAGTTTTTAAGGTGAACCTGAGAAGGGGTAGTATATGTAGGGCTACTGAGAAGTTAGAAATTGACTGGATTATTAGACTACAAGCAACAATTTATCCTGGTTTGAACAAGACTGTTATTTGAAGCCTGTTTTACAAAAGTGGGGTTTACATCATTAATTTGGATCACATGATTTTCAGAAGCATGAAATCGCACATAACCAAAGACCAGATGCCTGAGATGAGAACACCAAAACCTCAGTTAACATGCCCGACCGCATAACCAACAACTTTCCCATGGTAAGTAACCACTGGGCCAACAAGGGGAAATTTCCCCACTGTAGTGTGATCCTGGAGTTAGTATATTTAGTTGGGGGAAGGTATGGGGGTGCAGCCTCCCACCTGGGATGGTTGTAGATGGTGCGCTATTGGCAATTTTTGGCCCAGTGGTTACTTATCATGGGAAACCTGTCGCTATGTGGTTGTTCATTTTATGTGAAAATTCAGCATTCTCATCTCAAGCATCTGGTCTTTGGTTATGTGTGATGTCATGCTTTTGAAGTAGACTCATATATATATATATATATATATATATATATATATATATATATATATATATATATATATATATATATATATATATATATATATATATATATATATATATATATTGTAGTGTTGAATGTCTGATGAAGTGCCTTGGAGCATAAAAGTGCTTACATTTATGTTTTTATTTCTTGCTCATTCATTTTTTACTTCTGGTTATCATCAATGTGTCCTGGTTTTATTATTTCAATGTTTCATTGTTCTAGAAAATAAATAAATATATAAAGCATCCCTACTGAAAAGAAAATGAGCCCATGAACATTGGGTGTGTCAGAGAGTGGTGGTGCTCCAGTAGTCACGTTGTTACTTTAGCTTAAACATTGCAAGATCATGGGAGTACAGACCTTGCAGTGTTCAAATATAGATCCCAAGATATCTGAAGTAACACCAAATGGAGATTGTGAATGTGGATGTGCCTACTGGTGAATAAGTTTTTAAAAGGGCTTTAGTGTTACAACACAGTAGTATATCCAAAGAAGTTAAGGATTTAGTTGGGAGGAATTGGAAAATGTTGAAACACAATAAGGACATTGTACACAAGATGGGTGAGAGCCCCAATTTTGCTTTTTAAACTGGAACAAACTTAAAAATGTTATTTGAAAGGAACAACTACCGGGATAGAAGTCATGAGGATCAGGGGACAAGAAAATGTGGTAGGTGTGGATACTGTAAATATATAATAAAGGATGCATATATTACCCTAAACAACTATGAGAACAGTAAGATTTACTTTAGGAAGGGTAACTGTGTTACCAGAGGTATAGTATATTTGTCTATATGTAAAGACTGTTCCAGTTTTTATGTAGGGAAATCAGAGAGGGCACTCAACAAACATATTTATGAGCACCTTTATAGTATTTGCAAACAGAACCCAAACATGTAGGTTTTTTTATTTGGAATTCTTGAACAAGTATGTATAGATCCTGGGGGGGGGGGGGGGGGGGCTGGGAGAATTGGTTAAGTTGCAGGGAGACCTATTGGCAGCTAAAATTAAATGCAACCCAGCCCCCGGGATTGAATGACCACATTTCCATTAAACCTTAATTAAAAGAGCGGATAAACTATGAAATAAGTATGGTTTGCTGTACAATACTTTTAAATTATTTTTATAATATTTTTACAAAATTTTTATAAAATTTATATAAGGTTTCTTAATGTCATTTGTCATTTATGTTTCTATATACACATGTATAGAAGTATTTATTTACATATATTTACACCTTTTTGAAGGTATGTGGAGTGCACAGTGAAAATTGTGCAACTCAAAGGCTTTAAAGATTTAAACAATGAAGTGAGTGTTTCACTTTAAATATTTGAAACAATTTTGATGCCTTTTTTATGAATGGGGGTATTTAAATGAGGGTAAAAATGTACTGGTTGTTTACACACTTGAAAAAGCCCTGCAATTGAGTCAGGGTGAAAGCGCCTGTAATATTTAACTTTTAATAAAGCTTCATTTGACTACCATCCTTACTTGGTGCCTGGACAGTTTTTCTTGGGATTTGCTATTTAATTTATGGTCTTTGTCTGTTTTTTTATTATTTGCTTATTATTTTGGCTTTGCAGGGCTATTGTGATTATGTGAAGCAATGTGCAGCAATTGTTTGTTTGGCACAAATTTTAAATGCATTAGACTATCATTCTGCTTTATCCTAATCAGATGTCTGAATTGTCTGAAAGAACTGCAGAAGGAGGAAAGAAACCTCCATGAACTCAGAATAAAAAGACAGGTTTATTTAGTACTTTCATCAGGGTATAACAAATCACTTCCTCAGAACAGTAAAACAAACTATTGCACACATTTAAGTACCATTTTTTAAAACAGCACATGACTAACATGACCAGTAAGAACATTATCACAAGATCTAAGTCTTAAAGTACCAAACACACATACAAATAAGAACACACAATAATAAAAATAAAATTAGCAACATTAAGTCAATTATTGCTTCAACATGTTTAAAACCATTATTTAAGTCCCCTAAAAAATCCAAATGAAAACCTTCACATGACATAGGAACGCAACTTTAACAAACTACCAATACTAAAACTGTCATTAAGGCCCTTGGATAAATAGGTGTTTAACCTCATTTGCCAACATAATTCTCTAAATTTGAGCAGGTCTGCCCAAGGACCACCCCGTGGGTCCTTTTTTACCCCTTCAACTACCACAAATTTGAAATTATGTGTAGGAAACTTTTCTATATGTTTGTATAAAGTGTTGTTCATGTTAAAATTTCTGATGTCCCTACCATGCTCATACTTTTTTTCTGTTAGGCTCCTTTTCGTTTTGCCAATGTACAAACAACTGCACTTAGTGCACAAAGTGGCATAAACCACCCCAAAAGAATTACAAGTAAATCTACCATTTGGTCTAATGGAGGTATGGTTGATTTTAATTCTATCAGTGTTAAGAATGAAATTACACTGGGATGAAACACCCCCACCCCTTTCCAAAAGAATTTTGATAGTAGTACCTCTTCTAAACACTATCTGGGGTTTCCATCCCAATTTGTCAATTAAACCTTCTTCTCCACAAAAAAATCTGCCAGTTTTTTATCAAAATAACATATATGCTTAAATGGTCAACTGAAAATCTAGTAACAAAAGAGAAAATATATTCTTTGGAAATGCTCTTTTCACCAGTGCTTAAAACGGGGTCAAAATTTGCACCAAGGTCACTGTGAAGAGGTGAAATGGTCCCATTCTCCCTCTTAAAAAGGACCTCATTATAAACCTTAGTCACTAGCTCAGATGGATAGTCTCTAGCTCTTAACATCTCAACAAGCACATTACATTGTATGTGAAAATCCTGATCAGAGCTTACCATCCGAGCAATCCTCACAAATTGTCTTTTAATAATACCCTTCTTAATATGTTCAGGATGGTTACTTTGATAATGTAGGAGGCTATTACAATAAGTTGGCTTTCTGTAAAGATAACTAACATATTGCTGTCTACCCAAATCTTCCTTGATTTCTACATCTAAGTAATTAATAGTATGTGGACTATACGTGTAAGTACATTTTAAACATTCTGCGGTACTATTTAAATAAGTAAGGAATTCATCAACATCTGTATTATCACCCTTCCAAAACAAGTCATCTATGGATCACAGATACAAAATCCACTTGTTAGCAAAAGGGGAAATAAATAAATATTTTCTTTCCCACATTAACATGATGTTAGCAAAAATGGGGGCACAAATGGCTCCCATAGCTACTCCTGTTTTTTGTAGGAAGTATTGTGCCTCAAAGAAAACAAAATAATTTTTAAGAACACTTTCCATAAGGGTCACTAAACCTGCTCATTGCTAAATAAATGTGTTTCATACAACAATTCCTCAAACCATTAAATGCCTAAGGAGTGGGGAATTACTTTGAAAAGGTTGACTACATCTACAGTTAAAAATGGAGAGTTTTCATCAAAAAACAAATTATTCAACTTCTTCAAAAAAATGCCGTGAATCAATGCAAATGTGCCCCTCACCCTTCAAAACATCTTTGAGTGTGTTGTCAAAATATTTCTCCAATGTGTGGGTTTTAGAACCACGCGCACTTACAATCGGTCTCATAGGGGGGTTGTACTTGTCTTTGTGTATCTTCATAATTCTGAAGATACTTGGCACTTTGGGGTATTTGGTGAACAAAAATTCAGCTAGACCATTATCTATCTGACCTTGGGCCTGAATGTCTTTCAAAGTAATATCAATTTTGTAGTATGAAATGTTGACAAAATTCAAAGACATTTCCTCATACATGAAGCTATCTAACAAAAGAACATTTATGCTATGGTCATTACAAAAACTTATGATAACAGAGGTTTATGGACTGGTAGTCGAGAATGTGGTGTTGTATTACAAATGAAAATGAAACAATAATACATATTCCAAGCACGTTAAATGTAGAAAAAAGTAAAGGTACTGTGAAACATTGGGGGCAACTGAAAACATGTTTCTTTTGTGGCAAGAGGGACCATTTGATTAGTAATTGTGATAAAAGAAAATATTATATTTGTGGTAAAGTGGGGCATGGAGCAAAATGTAAAATGAAAATGTGTAAACAAACAGGGCATTTATGGATGGCTTGCAAGGAAATACAGAAGATAAGGAGAAAAGAGGTAAAAAGTATAGGAAGGAACAAGCGATAGTAGAACAGATTAAGAAAAGTAGCAGGAAGAGCAGATAATGATAGGTAATAATGAGAGAGGAGAAGAAAAAAAAAACAACAGATAGAAGGATAGAAAAAGAAGTTGGTAGAGAAATAAAAATGAGTGATGAGGAAGATATAAATTAGGGAGTTGTAAACTGAAAGAAAATTTCTACTGGGAAATGGTAAAAGATAGGAAATGGATATTCAAGAATGTAGGTATGAAAAAAATAAAAAAGGTAAAGCATAAAAAGAAAATTAAGTAACAGTAAAAGAAAAAGCTGAGAATTTTACCAATACACGTGAACAGTCTAAAGAATATTAAAACAATTGGGTGTATTGAAATGGTGTATAACACTTGATATGAGTATTATTCTACTTGAAAATACAAGAATTTTAACAGAAGGGAGAGATTACAAGTAGAAAAAGTGTGGGAAGGTGAGATTATTTGGAATGCAGGAAAATATACATGTTTAGGTATAGGAATATTATATAGACACAGGAATTTTGGATTATCTTTTAGTAATATTGAAGTAACTGGTATATTTGAGGTAGAAAAAGCAGGT
Organism: Protopterus annectens; assembly: GCF_019279795.1. Classification (NCBI taxonomy): domain Eukaryota; kingdom Metazoa; phylum Chordata; order Ceratodontiformes; family Protopteridae; genus Protopterus; species Protopterus annectens. The sequence goes on from NC_056747.1 coordinate 603,384,787, forward strand.
TTATAGAATTCTTGCATTCTATGCATATGTTATAAAAAAGGAAAGGGATGATCTAAAGAATTTTAGATTATGTAAGTGTGAACATGGAGATAACGTTAGTGGAGGATTTCAATTGTGTCCTAAGAAGAGGAAGAAAGAGGGTGCTGATGTTAAAATAATATCATAGATATTAAAAAGTAGAACATTTTATATATATATATATATATATATATATATATATATATATATATATATATATATATATAAACAGTGGACCTATAAAAGTAGTAATTTAAGAACAGAAATAGTCTATTTTATTATTTCAGAAAGTGTGAAAATTATACAAGAAGGAATAACAGTTACAGGATTTTCAGATCATTTGGCAATTTGGATAGAGATTCAAGAAAAGTAGGGTTATATAAAAATAGGTAAAGGTATTAAAAGATTAAATTAAAAAGATTTAGATAAGGAAGATAGAAAAAGGATTAAACAATTATGGAAATATGTAGATATGAGTGTGCTTTACAAAAACTGGACATTTTCGTGGATGTTTTAAAGAAAAATATAATAAATGTTTCTTGGAAAAGAAGACAAGAAAAAATATAAGGAAGTAAGTTATGAAGAATTTAAAGGAGGTAGTAAGAAATAAAAAAGAAACAATAAACAATTTTTTCACACAAAATAGTGAAGAGTTACTCGGGAAACTCAAGCAATCAAAGATAGTAACACTAGCAGTCGACCACAATGAATTCCACAGTAAAATTCCCTTCAATGGGTTTATGTGGCTAATAAAAGTTATTGAAGGGAATTTACTGTGGAATTCATTGTGGTCAACTGCTTGCATTACTGACTAAGAAAGAAATGTTTGAAAGAGAAAGGAAGATATAGGAAATTAATCAAGAGAAGACTAAAAGATGTTGTTTAAACAAATTAATTTTTAGAAGAGAAAAAGAAGAGGTTGCACCTTATTTGAATAAAATAGGAAAAGAAAATAAAAGAAATAAGAAATGAGAGATACAGAGAGAGTTGGAAATGTTAAACCACAACAAGAAATAATGAATGCAATAAAAGAATATATAGAAGGACATTTAAAAATAAAAAGAAAGAAAACAAAAGTAGAAAGTTAAAAATTTGCTGAAAGAGGATAATGCAGAGTTAGAAAAATAAAGAACTGTGGAAGAAATATATAATGTTTTTAAAGACAGTAAATGTGATATCACCCACAGGGTTGTCTGAGATTGAATATTATATGTATAATGATATGTTAGATTGGCAGAAGTATTTTGTTAAAGTATTAAATAAATGGTTAGAGCAAGGCATTAGAGAAAACGAAATATGTGTTAGAGCTATAATGTTTATATGGAAAAAAGGGGAAAAGGAGAACATAAAAAATTGGAGACTGATAGTTTTAAATAACGCAGTTTATAAGATTTTTATGAAAATAATACACAAGAGAATAAAAAATAAAGTAAATAAAATACTTGAAGAAACAATATTTGGGAAAAAGAGAAGAGGAAGTCAAGAACTACTGATGATAATGATAGAAATTGTAGATGGTATAATGCAAAGAAAATCTGAAGTTAAAATTAGGGCAGGTGATTTGAGCAAAGCATTTGACAAGATACGGCATGAAACTTTATGGGATATAATGAAAGATTATAAGCGAGAAAATAATAAAAATATTTGCTTCATTGTATGAAAATAATAAAGTGAAAGTAGTGGTGAATGGTCGGTTATGTCAAGAAATAGATATAATAAGTGGTATAAGACAGGGATGTCTAGTGAGTAGTATTTTATTTGCATTGATTATGAATGCAGTTGTTAGCAAGATAAATACAGTTTTACAAATAGCAGGATACAGGACTATAGAAGGAATTAAAGTACCATTTATGTTTTCTTATGTGGATGATATTGTTTTAATCACAAAAAATAAAAAATTAATTGAGGTAGTTATTAAGCAACTTAAGCAATGTTTGAAGGCTATTGGCATGAGTAAAAATAAGGACAAAAGTAAAGGCTTAGAAATAATAGGAAAATATGAAGTATTCAGTTTAATAGAGAAGAAATAGGAATATTAGGTATAAATTTGATATTGATCACATATAATGCAAAAATGGGGTAATATAATACAAAAAGTAAGGAATATATGTTTGTTTTGGAGGACATATTAGTTGTCAAATATGAAAAAGTACCCTAAAAACTATAGACCAATAACTTGTCTTCCAGTGACATATAAACTATACATTGGAATTGATGCTGACAGAGTTTATAGTCATTTAGAAGAAAACATAATCATGGCAATAGAACAAAAGGTTAATAAAAGAAAGTCATATGGAAAAAAGATCATTTGCTGTTAAATAAAGTTATAATGGAGAACTGTAAAAAGAGGAAGAATATAAGTATGGCATGGATAGACTACAAAAAAGCATTTGATAGTATCCCACATTCATGGATAAAAGAGTGATTAAAATGTATAAGATACTCCCTATACTGATCAATATAATTACAATGACCATGAAACAGTAGCAAACTACTTTGCAGTTAAGCCATGTTAAAAGACAAATTATTATTTCAGGGATAAAAATTCAAGGGGGATATTCCAGGGTGACTCTGTCACCACTGCTTTTTTGTCTTGCCCTTAACCGATTAAGCTGTCTACTTAACAGATTATATCATGGCTACAATTTGGCTTCCAGAAAAAAAAACAAGGTGTAAAGACATATCATCTTCTTTTTAGATGATTTAAAACTATATAGTTCATCTCATGAGGAACTGAAAGTACAATTGCAAGTGGTCAAAATTTTTTCAGATGATATAAGAATGCCATTTGGTCTTGATAAATGTGCAAAAGCAACCTTGAAAGCAGAAAAGCTGCAGCACCAAAAAAACATCAGTTTGGGACAGGAATGTGATATAAAATAACTTGAGCAAGAGGAAGTATATAAATATTTGGGAATTGATGAATGATCAACAATAAAACATGAACAGATGTGAATAAAACTTAGTAAGGAATATTTTAGAAGACTAAAATTAGTACGGAAAACAATGTTGACATCTAGGAACAAAGTCCAAGCTATAAACCAGTTTGCTCTTCCTGTCCTAACTTACAGTTTTGGAGTGACTGACTTGCCTCAAAAGGTGTTGAATAGGTTGGACCAGAAAACAAGAAGGATTCTTCATGCTCACCAAATGATTTATACAAATCAGTATACCAAGATTATATATTCCCTGTTCTGAAGCAGGTAGGGGCCTCCTTGAAATTGATTACATGTATAGCTATGCAATCATGGGGCTGCATTCATATCCTCACAAGACCCAAATGTAGTGAAAGTTTTGAAACATGAGGAGAATAAATCTAAGATAACTTCCCTGCTTAGTTTAGCAGAAGCATATTGGTGTCAAGTGGGAATGGAAATCAAACCAGAAGAAAGTAAAAATCAGACAGCAACTGAATGTGTCAAAAACAAAAGAAATAATATAAGCTGAAGGATCAGATGAGAAGGCAAGAAATGTGGAAAATGCATAAATATAAATGTAGGTGCAAGTATAGAAAACTCTTAGACTAGCCTCATATTGGTCAGGATCGCATGTATAAATGGTTAAGAAGAGATGAATTTAAACCAAAAGATGAAAGGTTAATATTGGCAGCCCAAGATAGTAGACCACATACATGTTGGTTTACAAAGTTCATTGAACATGTCAGGGAAACAGACAAATGTAAGTTTTGTAAAATAGAATTGGAAACAGTCACGCATCTTGTTGCTGGCTGTGGCATACTAATGGAAGAAGGACTGTATACTGAAAGGCATAATAATATGGCAAGATTGTTGCACTGGGGATTGTGCAAGCATTATAATATTGAAGTAGCTGAAAAGCACTGGAAACATAACTTTTTAAGTGCTTTTGTCCTTTTATTTACAAGAACTTCTTCAGAAAAAAAACTTAATATCAAAGGGTAACAGCATTTAAAATTTGAGCCAATGTTTCACATTGTTTGAATAACCAAACTCAGATAAAAAGCAATTAAATGTGCAACCAACTTAAAAACATAGTACATTACAAAGTGTTCTAATATGATTTCATAAACCACAATAAATTACAAATTTAAAAATAATTAAATGAATAACCTGTTTAATATAAATCTAACCCTATCATAATTTTGTGCTAATAAAAGGCACTTTCAATTTATAGACTCATTTAGTCTGAATTTCTTGTCTGCTGCTAATCTAACTTGCCATTTGCCTTCCCAGCACTCTAAAAGTAAGTTGACATTCCCTGCAAAATAGCCCATATTGACTTTATCTATTACAAAAAATGAAAATATTTTAAAATCAGTGCAAGTACTGGCATGCTTAGTTAGGGAGTTGTTGAAATCATTATTTTTAATTGCTGTAATGTGCTCATCCATTCTTTTTTGCTAAATTTCTAATAGTTTTCCCTATGTAGAAACATTAGCATGAATCACATGTAGCAAGATATACAACTCCACAAGAACTACAATTAAACATATCTCTTGCTGTAATGACCCTATTTGCAGATTCTACATATATACTTGAAGAATTATAAATGTATTTATATCAGTTATACTTTCCACAGCTAAATGAGCTAACTATACCCCAATTAGAAGTAGATGCTATAGATGAAGCACTAGATTTTTCTAAAAAAAGATCTCACAATTTTGCTCTTTTTGTATGTAAATATAAATTCTGTAATTATGATGTTAGTCATTTCACTATTGCCACATATGATCTTCCAATTATCTTTCAAAATATTTCTCATCAGGGATGAATCCAAAGTGATGGGAAGTAGAAATGCACTTCTATACTTTACAACTGGTGCATCAACTTTTGGAACTACTTCAACTGCTCTAACTGTGCTTTTTTTATAACTGGTATGGCTTTAGTATATCTTAAACTTCTTGAATGATATTAGATAACAGGCTGTTGTCATAACCTCTGTTTTGAAAAAAAAAAAATGTCTCTTTAAATATTCAACTTCATGAAAAAAGTCCAATCTTCACTGGTTAGTCTACTAAGTCTAATAAACTGACCATTTATTACACCCCTTTTTATATGAGATGGGTGTTGGACTGTGTAAGTATATATTAACAAAAGTATCTTTCCTAAAGATCTTACTAACTTACAACTTTTTTCGTCAAGTATAATCAAAATATCCAAAAAGTTAGTGCCTTTTCCTATATCACTAACCATGAATCTTAAAAAAAGAAGTGCTGGCATTTTAATCATTAAATAACGGAAAAAGTCATTTTTTGTTCCTCTCCAAAATATACATAAATCATCAATAGAATGCTTGCAAAAATGACTCTATTACATAAATTATGAGATTTAAAAAAATCTGTTCCCACCGTGCCATCAAAAGATTAGCAAAAACAGGAGCTACCCTGGCTTAAAGTACTTTCCCTGAAATGTAAAAAAAAAAATTATCTAACACAACCTCTAAAAGTGCACAAACAATCCCAAGGATTCAATAAAATTTGTGTATGCACCGTGTAGAGCCTACATGCATTGTTTCAGTGTACACGGCCATGGTTCCTTCCTGGCAGCTCACTATACATATTAATTAGGTCACACTGCTGAGGGAGATGCTAGTAACATGGATACTGAATCCATGTAGGCAGTAGTGTAGAGGGATGTGTTTGTTTGCTGTTTCTTTTTTCCATAATGCTTGTTTGTGCGGCGCAGTGAGGAACACAGCAATGCAAAACTGAGCTTACACACATACACACACAACTGACACCTGCCAGACATCTAAATAGAGAAATTGAATGTAATTAGTTTTATTTATTATTTATTTATTTTATTTTTTAATGCTCGTTTGCATGGCGTGGAGCTTAGCAGTGCCTAACTGTGCCTACATGGACACAGCTGACACCTGCCAGACATCTAAATATAGAAACCAGATGTAATTAATTATTTATGGCTGGCTATCCAATTTTTTGTATGCTTGTTTGCGCAAAGTGGCGCGAGCTTAGCACTACTAACAAGGTAGCCATCTAGTATATGTTTAGGTATACTGGTTTTCACACTATCCAAGTAGTTACATAGGGTGACTATGGAAAACAGTGTAGTAGGGCCCAGGTTTGAATCCTGTCCATTAATACCTTTTTACATTTATTTTAGTCAAATTGCATAAGGTGACCAAAAGGGCAGTTAAATTCAAACACAAAACTGTGACTTTTGGCTAAGCTGCGCATGTTTGCATGCTGCTAAACAGTGCCAAAATATGCTCAGCAGGTATCCTTGTTTACATGTTGCTAAGCAGTGCTTAAACATGCTCAACTTGCTTGCACGGTATTAAGCACAGCTCAAATTTACACTAGCGGTGCAATACTAAGCATTGCTTAAACTTGGACAATGGCTATTCCTGTTTGTGCATTGCTAAGCACCACTGCAACACAATTGTGTGAGTTTTTGTGATGCTCGGCTGGTTTGTGTGATGCTAAGCAATGCAGTGATCTTTTTGAAGGTTACACTATGACATGTAAGGGTGGAAAAACAGCCTATAAGTGGGAATTCACAGCATTTCTTGGAGTTCCAGTATGCTGTAGGTATGCCTGGTGGAATTGGTGAGGGTGCGTATGTTCGGGTGCTAAGGTGGGATGTACAGGAGTCCAAAATGTTGGTTGGAATCCTAGTCCATGACCATGCACTCTGGCTGCTGCAGGGCAAGTATCAGGGTTCAGATTGTAAGTCTGATGCCTGGGATCAGCTGGTGAAAGACCTTACCATTGCTACATGTTCCCACCAAACTGATGAGCAGTGTTGTCACCACTAGGATGACCTGAGGTGGAGAAAGAGTGGAATATTGGACATCTGGGTCAAGAAGTAAGGGATGGGCATGTCCCACACATATATAAGTAACCTCCAGAGGGATTTATGAGTATACAAACTGAATATGTGCAAAACTGGTATGCATAATGGTTTGCTTCTTCTCCAACAGCTCCAGCATGCTGTGCTCGCAATGTTCAGGCCCACACTGGATGCCTGGCCAGGTTGCTCTGGTAGTGTGGTAAGTATGGTTAATTGATTACAACTGCAGTGCAACAAAGAATAAACATACCAATACAAATAAAGAATAAAGATTAATGTAGAATTGTGCTTGTATAACTGCTGTCTAAAATTAAGTGAAGTAGGTCTGCAGTTACTGCATGTGTATTTGAATGTGACTATTGTCAACTGTAAACAGGAAAGCACTAAAGTTAGCAAAGGTAATTGTCTGATTAATGAACTTCACAACCCACAGTATGGTTTGGTGCTGCTGCAATCCACTTTCTATGACAGTCCTAAGCAGTTGCACTGTCTGTTTGAATCTGACTGCTGCCAAATATAAAGTTGGATTTAATAAAGTTAGCAAAAGTAATTGTCTGATTAATAAACTTTACAACACACAGAATGGTTCAGTACTGTCTGCAGTCCACTTTCTATAACAGTTCTAAGTACTTGCACCAAATGTCTCTTTGAATCTGACTGTTGCCAAATATAATGTCGAATTTAACAAAGCTAGCAAAAGTAATTGTCTGATTAATGAACTTCACAACACACAGTATGGTTAAGGGCTATCTTCAGCCCACTTTCAGTCAAATAGTGCACTCTATTTCCCCAATTCAGGAACAAAGTATATGGGTAAGGAAGCCCACATTCCGGGCAGATATCACTCTCATGCAGCCAAGTATGCCATGAGCAGCTGTGCAGTTTACTTAATGTACAAAGGCATACCTCTCAACTGTCACAATTTTTCATAATGTAATTACAATTGCCCAAGTTGTATGGTCCTTCATTAGTGGATATATTTTTACCTGGATTGCAATGTATTTGCAATTCCATTTACAGAACAGCTTGTTAGTAATCTATGAGCACAGTATGTGAAGCAGTTCTGTGCAGGTATGTACATGTATTCATTAGTGTTTGACCCATACTGACCATTACTAACAGCTTGACAGGTACTTGTAACAACATCTCTAGAATAATTACATTCAGTGTAAGCACAACTGACACTGCACACCTATGCAGTAATATTCTGTGTAGTAATATCATCTGCAGACTCACTAATGGTATGTTTTTCTCTCTCTACCCACCCCTTATCATTCTTTAATTTATTAATGTTATTTATTATCATGATTTTATATTAATAAAACCTGCGGTGGTGGTGCTGCGATAGCATTGTCGCCTCACAGTAAGACGCTGTCTGGTTCGATTCTCAGCTAGAGCGTCTTCTGCATGGAGACATGCGTGAATGGGAGTACCTTCGTTGAAGGTTGTGCATCAGGCCTGGCAAGCCGGTACGTAAAAATCAACTGCCAATCATTAGCAGACTGGAGTTCCGCTGTGGCGACCCCTAACCGGGAAAAGCCGAAAGACACAAACAAATTAACATCATTCTGTTAAACTAACTGTTATGTCTGCCTTATGGGTTACTTCACACTGCTTTGCTGTTAACACACTTACTGTTATGGTATTTATTGTTCTATTCCACATAATATACTTTAATATGTGTGGGGATTAATCGATGTTGTGTTCAATTATGTTAATACTAGCATCAGTTTGTTTATTACTAATATTAACTGATGTTTATATCTACTTTACTACAGAATGTCAAGGTACGCCGGTTCTGGCTGATCTCCCTACCATGGATCCAGTGTGCATGGCACCAGTGCAAAGTACATCTCAGGCACAGCCTGGTGGTCCCCCCTCTGCTGCCCCTACACTATCTATGTTGTTGGTTAGTTCTGCCCAACAGGCTGGGGTTGGGCCCCCTCTGGGAATGGTGGTGAAGGGGATGACTTTGCACCCGAGCTCAACTGTCAGGTATGGTGCACAAGGAGATGTTCTGAAGTTTTGGACATTGCCTGCACCAGATGGAGAATATGTTGGCCACCCTGGTGGGGCAGCCTTGCCCCGGATCCCAGCCTCCACCACTGCCACAACTGGGATAGTGATGGAGCAGTGCTGACTGTCCCATGGATGGGGACTTGAATTGCACTTTTACCTTGTGGAGGCACGTGTGCCTGTGATTCCACAACACCCTCCCCATCCAAGGTGTTCACCCCCCTCTTGTGTCACACACCGACCCTGTCTGCTGTCTTGTCTGTCTTTGCCTGAGAAAGCATTCTCACCTTCCCAACTTACCTCCCCCACATGTACCTATATCCTTTCCCCAGCATTCCACTCACCTTAAAAAAAGGGCATCTGTCGCCACCCAAAAATATTGTCCCATACATAGCTGTCCATTTCACACACATGTCCAGGGGATGCACATAATTTTGTCCAACTGGCTTGACAACACAGTTATGTTGTTATCATCCCTCAGTCTTGGGGAGCCAGTCCAAATTCAACTCCAAATTCTGTTAAAGTGCACAGTTGTTGCTATACAAGAAATGGATAGCTATGGTTCTTTCCTACACCCTTCCTGCACATACCTACCTGCCTTCCACTAAGTTTTTTCCCTGCTTGCACCCCATTTTACCACTGTCCTATCTCCCCATTTTCCTTTTCTTTAAAGATTTTTTTGCATGACGTGGTGCAGAGTGCCACAATGCTTAGCTATGCTAAATAGACCTATATTCATATATATGTTTGAAGTGCTAATAAAGAAATGCAAAATGTACACCTGTGCCCTATTTTGAACCCAAGACCATCGCGCCTGCAGTCTAGTGCATTAACCTGCCACAGCATACAACTGTTAATTAAAACAAGAGGTTTAGCCTGGAAAAACATAGTAATTGAAAGTCACCGTCATTAAGCGTGTTTCAGCATAGCTGTGCACCACAACACATCGCACAAACTTGCTTAAAGGAAAATGAGAAAACTGGGAGTGTAACTTGCAGTCTGGTACAGGAAAACACCACTAGAAAGCCAGACACAGAATAATGGATGCAACTAAGGTCTGTAATAACAGGTAAATGTGCACTTTCATCAGCAACATTTACAAACACACCTGCTAATAAATTAATGGAAACCTACATGTTCAACTGGGACTCTGGGGGATAAATACATCCCTATAAAACTAGCTACACATTAATGGCTGTAAAGGAGGTATGTCACATCCTGTTTGTATCCACCTATATCTTTACAAATTCACATTCTGTAGCAGTGACTCAGTAGCTGTCTGTTAAATGCTTAGCAAACAGTACCTTTTTGCCACACATAGTCCTGAGTTCAAATTCAGTACTTTGTACTATTTAAATTACATTATTGTGAAGCCATACATAAATGACTGGTTCAACCACTCTTTATCCACAAAATGCATGTCAAATGCAATGTCTGCCTTTCAATGATGGCAGTGAAAGGCCTGCAGATACATATCCCTATAGCAGGAATTTTGTAACTTGGTTGAAACAAAAGAGGGCCATTAATATAAGAAGGCAGCACACAATCATGTCTTAATTATATTACAAATTAGCACAACTGCACAACTGACATACACATACAGAGTGCCTGCTAGTAACAAGGACTGCCAGCACACACACATTCTAATACCATAATTTTATATATGGCCTGGCAGTTGCCCAGATGGTGCAAATACTGGTATATTTACTCTTTATGTTGCTCAAGGACGCAAAAAACATGTTGCCTACTACTCGGTCAATAATAGTGGTGGCTAACATACTTACCTTGAACACATGCCTAAATCTACAGTGGAATGGGTAGCCTCAATCTGGCTCTGCCTCTAATACAGGGCTGCCACAGCTTCCACACTTACTCTTACAGCTTGATGCCCCCCAAAGTGTTCACACTCTCTGCCTATGCCAATTGCCTGCAGCATCATCTGCAGCCTGTAGAACACACATCTGTATGTAAAAAGTAGCTGCTACAGACTTACTCTCTGCAAAGGCATAGTATCTGGATCCCAGTAATTTCATTTCAGCACAGCATATCACTATCAGAAAGGGCTTCTAATCTACATGAGGGCCTTATATTTTCTCCAGTGGTTGTATGTCATTGGCTGCTTATACTGCAAATCAGCTGTGTTCATTGCAATTAGCAGTTCAGAACCACTGATTGTTTAGCAGACAATCACCTGGTAATTAGAATCATGTTAAAAAGGCAATTAGCTAGCTAGGGGAACCATTCTGTATGAGATATTCTCAAGACAGGAGACACAGTGAGGAACATTTATATATTTGACTATATCAGCAGAGGAGTATTGCACTTCATCGGGTATGTAACCTTTTTGTTTACAGCATGATGCATATATTTGAATATACTTAGGGGGAATGAGGTTTATAGTATTAAGCCTTTCTTAGAACTGTAATGAAGACATCATTGCTCTCTAGATTTCTTACACCTACAGAGGACATGCAGTACATTAAGGTTGGAATGTCATTTGTCAATGGTGCACATTGGTCTTGTGTAGTATATATCTTGTCTTGTGTAGTTGTAATAGCACATTGCTGTTTGTTTGGCACTGTTGTTCTGACATTACCAGAGGGGATTAGACCCTGGGGGCCACACTGCACTGGACTCCTGTGTCAGGGAATAGCTGACTACTCATAGTATATTAGTTGTAACCACAACCTTAGTATGTCTGCATACTAGGTAATATGACATATGTGATCAAATAGTGGACAGTATCAGTAATTCTGTTCTCACTATATCTGTACATAGTGTAGTCCAACATATGTGATCTTGACATGTGTTCCCATCTTGCTGTCTTTCAGAAACAATGTACACACAAAGATGTGCACTTTTCACACAGAATGAAAATAACACCATCTTGGAGGCCCTCGGTCAAAACCACCAGATACCACTGTCCAGGTGGAGGCAAAACAGGAAGCAGCAGTCAGCGTTGTGGGCTGACCTTGTACAGGATGTCAATGCCATTGGGCACCAGAGCAGGACATATGAGCAGGTCTGACACCGGGCAACTGATATGATCACTAATGCATGGAGAAGGGCACCAGATGTGGCCAGAGATCATGCTGTCACCGGTGGAGGGTCTGCAATGCAAGAACCCCTCACAGCCACAGAGACATTTTGAACCTTGGAACACATGATAGCTCCCAGGCATCCATCATAGGCTACACTGTGGATGTGGGTGCCCCAGTTTCCACACCAGAGGAGCGTTCAGGTAAGCATAGTGTGCTTAGCATTAGAATATTGTAACAGTCAGTGTGTCAAGGTAGGTCGCGGTGGTGCAGCAGTAGCATTGTTGCCTCACAGCAAGAGGTTCTCCCGTTCAATTCTTGGCTGGTATGCAGGGAGTACCTTCTGTGTGGAGTCTGCATGTCCTCCCTGTGGTCGAGTGGCATTCCAAAAGACATGCATGAATGGGTGTGCCTTAGTTGAAGGTTGGGCATCGAGCTGGCAACTCCGCACTGTAAAAACCTACTGCCAATCATTAGCATGCCGGAGTTCTGCTGTGGCAACCCCTAACTGGGAAAAGACAAAAGACAAACAACAACAACAGTCAGTGTGTCAGGGTGAACATAGTTTGATGTGGGTATCAGGTTTTGTCTTTTGAGAGAGGAAGGTGTTTAACTGCAGTTTGAATGTCCTGCTCAGATTCTGAAGAACATTACAATTAACAAAGTAGCTACTGTAAATATTAGATATATGGACATATTACTCTGTTACAGTGCAACATATGGTTATGTTTACAGTACTTCCCCCTCAAATTTTCACTGGTCAGATAGGGATTGGTGAAGGCAGTGGTCCTGCTCCTGGTAAGCACAGCACTTTTGTTACAGATGTAGATTTACTGCAATCTTTTCTCTAAAGTGTCATCCCAGGCCTGCTGGCTGGATTGACGTACTGTATTATGATGCCAATTGCACAGATATTGTCTGCCTGTACACACTTTAGAGTCAGATGTATGCCTTGTAAGTGTGAGCACATTGATACATGAGACACATACCTCTCAACTGTATAGATTTTCGCAGAATGCCCAGATTTTTGCCTCATATTTTTGGTTCATTTTTCATAAAACTGTGTTTTTCTGGCATATCAGTGGCAAATCATTAAAGATTGAAGTCAGAAAATAATGACAGACATTTGAGTTTCAGACTTCATACCCTTCAGAAAATTCATGCAAAACCTGCTATTCTATCAAATTTCTAAGTTTGTAAGAGCAATATTTAAAAATTGTCCCTAGTTTTCTGCCTTTGTCCCCCCATTATTTATGGCTTTGTCCAGATTTCTTGCTATAAGAAGCTGAGCAGTATGATGAGACAGTATTGTCAGGATATTACAGATTACCATATGTGTCGACTGTGCACAGTTAAGACAAATGTCAACAATGTACCCCATTGTTGCTGAGGAGATTCTTGTTTACTGACCTTTTATTTGCAAGTAAATACAGTTTTTTTTTTTTTTTTTTTTTAGAAAATGATGTACCCATGTCCTACTATAAGAGGTTGGGGGTTAGACATGTCTGTAATAGTACTAACAGTGTATACAGCATAACATATATTGCAACACAGTATTGCGGAGCATCATAGTGCAGATGTTAATGTACTGTTTTTCCCTTTTTTATCACAGGTGCCCAGAGGAGTTAGTCCCTCTCCCCTTCACAACCTGATGTCAGTGACTCCAGACTCTGATGATGAAGGTGGACAAAGTGAGGGACATGTGGAGGTTGCAGGGGCTGAATCTGTCCCAGAGGCTGATATCCCTTTTCTGCCCTCATTTTCTCTGTACACAGTCAGTATGCCCACACAAACCCAGTCCCCAGAGGACACAGATATTGGACAGTCAGAGAGTGGGGACATTGAACAGGAAAGTGTGGCAACTGTGGCTGTAGTGATATTGATATTGGGCCATAGCCAAAGAGCTGGTGAGGTTCCACACAGATGGATTGATAGGAGTGCTCGTAGGAGGCCTGCTGTCCATCCATCCATGACCTGTTGCAGGTGTCTCATCATGGGTCACTCGATGTATGTTTTGGTCCATCATGGAGGTACAGGCATATTCCAAAAGGACTACCAAACAAATGCTTAGGGTTATGGATGCACCACAGTCTGACATCCATGACTTCCTCCACTGCATTGCTGATACCCTGGATAGGTCCATGGATGCAGAGGAGATATGTTGGTCTGTGGCATAACACACACTATCTGTCATGGAACGCACATTGTCTGTGATGGAATGTCTGGTTGGAGTTGAGCTTTGGATTCTTGGACATAGGTCAAAAACTACATCTGTTGAGAGTCCACTTGACCATGCATAATCCCACTCCTGTAGTGGCAGTACATCCAGCATTCCAGAGGGGAGTGTGCTGTCCACACCAAGGTGTGCCAGGCTGTGGGCGCATGGTCCTGGACAGTCCCTTGGAAGACATGGTCCCAGCAGACAGCAGTCACTGTCAGGTATTAGCACAGCTTCTGACCTTGGGCATGGTGGTGCCAGTGTAACTCCTGGCAGAGCCAGTTCCTGTGTTCTGGGGCAGAGATGGTGAATTTCCATGCTCTGCCATACATGGTTCAAGGCTGTCCAACATAGACACATGTAGGGCTAGCATTGTACTTGACTGTGTACACACACACACACACACACACACACACACACACACACACACACACACACACACACATACACACACACACTCATACACCACTTGCACAGTCAGGTCACCTACAGACACAAATGCCACGTTTCCATGGCCCATCCTGCCTGCTTTCCTTCCTGACTCGCACACATGCCTTTAACCTATTGGGTCAGCCTAGGCCTCTTGCACCCCCCTCACAACACCCAGTGCAAATGATGATACCTGTGCCATATGCCTGTCATCTACATCATTGATGCAGGGAAACAGAGCTATGGGTCTCATGCACAAGGTGACTATATTAATTAACATGTATTTGTGTAATACACTGATGTCTTTGATATGCTTTTATGCCACATGTACTACTCACTGACAAATATTGTGTGTTGACATATATTGAGTAAACCACATAATTCTCTGCACCTTATGTTGTATGATGTCATAATGCCTGTATACAGATGCAATGAAAGGTGTCTCATGGAGCTGTTTATGTTTAATTTTCAGGAATCTGTGGCAGACACATATAGATGACTATTGGCAATAAACCCATAAACAGCACAGCATAGGATGGGATCTCAGCAAAGAAGAATACTGACATCACAAAGCTACAGCAGGATAGGTGCATGACTCCATAGGTTCATATGTGTATAACAGCCTAAGAAGGACATTGGTGTCATACATCCAACACATGCTTCCCTAATATGTGTATAGGTGTGATCCCATTAACTGTGCAGGCATGGTATCGGGAGCTAAGACATCTACAGGCTGTGGTGCTGGAGATGAGCCATCTACAATTTCCGTGTCCATCACAGTCATTTGCTCTACACCAGTTATGATTGTTTTGTTCTGCATCCCATTGTCTACCTTCCACATAATGTGTGTTACAGCGGAGGTGTGCTTTACATGCATGGGGACCCTGTTACATAATGGGTGTACTGTCTGGGTGACATACATGTGTCTGCAACATGTACTAATTATACCACAGTGAAAGTGTAGGTGTCTAGAACAGCTAATACATGTGTTAGTCTTGTCTTGGATAAGCAGGAGCTACACAGTGGGATCTCACATCTGTATGTATGACAGCCATACACCTACTCAACAAGGCATGTAGGAGACAGACTACACATCACAACCTGGACATGGTCTGCATAGGACGTTAGCTACAATATGTTTTGCATTACCAATGAACCTCTGTGGCTCCTGCAGTTGTCAGATATGCCTGTGAAGTGACATAGGAAAGGTGCCATTGCACTCAATGATAGGTGTGTTGAGTGCCAAATACAGTATAACAATGACAGTGTGGGATATACATGCCATTCCTTTTTCAATAGGTTGTACAGCAGTGAATGAATCCCAGCAGCTTAATGACCAGTGAAAGTCAAAGGCTAGATCACTGTCTGTGTCCATAAATCCCTGAGTAATGTGTCAACTGTGTGTGTGGTGCGAAGACAATACTATATGTGCCAGGGGAGGATGACTTCCAAAAGGGTAGTAATGAGCATTCCTTGGCATTCACTACTTGTCAATGTGTAGAATGGAGGCACAACATCCTCAGCTTAAACATGTATATAGTGTTGTTGTGATGTCATGTGCAAACAGTATGTGGTGACATTAGCCTCCCCCACAAAGGACAACTGAAATGCACAGTTTGGTTACATGTGTAACCTCAGAGAGAAGGCCCAGATTGGTGGTGCACTTGTACATAATGATACCACATATACTGACGCTGTACTAACCTGCTGTCCCACAGGTTCTGAGTCAAATTCACCACCCTGTCCACACCACATGTGCCACATGATAGCCATACAACCTGTCCTGTACCATATACAGCTACAGAGCAGATGATAACTGGCCTCTCTTGGGATGGTAATGAGCATCTATTGGACATGCTAACATCCCAGGCTGTTTGCTACATGGGATCCAGCAAGGATTACTAACAGCACTGGGAACACCTTGCAATCATACTGTACCCATTGTCTGCTTCCCAGCTGACTGGACAATGGCACCTGTTATCCACCTGGCACAGAGGTAGTGCATCCAGTGACCCACAGAACTGTAGCACTATTTCCATGAGTAGCCATTTATGTAAGTCCATGGGCCATATCATCATGGAACTGATTAACAAACATATCTGTAATCTACAACCAGTTGACCATATGCAGTTTGACTTTGTAAAAGGAAGATCATGGCTGTTAAACCTCATGGACATGTCTGAGCCAGTCACCATGGATTTGGATGATGGGACATCAGGGCATACAACCCCTTGAGTTAGCCAATCTGTGTGACTCAATACCCCACTCCACCATCATTGTCAATCTCACCCATGTACCCATGCACAGCAAACTCATTATAGAGGCCACTAAGTGTCTCAGGGATGGAACACACACAAAATAGGTGAATCTTTCCCCAATAGCTGATCTGTAACCAGCAGTGTTCAACAGGGGTAGGTCTGGGGTCCTCTACTTCTTGGAATGCATGTAATCAAGGTACAAGTGACAAGTCAATACTGTCTGTGGCTGACAATATTGGATGATGCCTACAGATTGTCAGCGGTTATAGAATATGCAAGTTATGTCAGTAACCTACAAGACGGTATTGATGAACAAATGCCTGCTGAGATAGTCATCGCCATAAACTCCTTGCAAACATATATGTATTATCATTTCCATTGGTAACACCTATGTTCTTGGCAGGTAGCACATCAGAACCAACATTCGATGTACATACTCAGGGATGCCACACCTGGCTACACAGGTTTACAACAATTGTAACTTTCATTATTATGTCTCCCCAGTGGTAAGACATGAATCATATGTCATAACTCAGGGAACTGCCAACTGACATTGACATGGTCACAAATTCCATGTACTCTTCCTCCAGCATGCCAATATTACAATGCAATGTCCATTGTGCCATGTACCTTTTCAAGCACTACTGGCAAATGCACACAACACAATGGTCACTCACAAGGGAAGTTCACATTTTCTGTAACTGTCCAATGGCTGCCATCTGACATCACTGTCACAGCAGCATGTGCCATATACAGTATGCAAAAGTGATCTCCGTCTTGCATATGGGACAATGTGTGACACTGCTTAATTGGAAATGCTGCATATCTGTAGGTGGTATGGTACAAGGATGACTCACTGTAAGGACATTAATGTGGTATGTGACATTAGTAATACATACTAGTGGTAGACATCTATGCAGCAGAGTTTAGCACACCTCTGAAACAGAATCCTGCCTAATGGCCCTCATCAGCTGCTATTTGTATGATTGGCTGTGTGACTGTCATTTTACCACAGGGCACCTGCCTGTGTCCCTTATGGACAGGGGCAATATGTGCTGATAATGTAAGTAAGGGTAAGATCTTGCCTAGGGTCATAAGGGCTGTAGGCCCATTAGGCTGCTACAGTTCACTGATTGTATGATTGCATATGCTGATTTAATATGCTCTAACATCCACACACACAAACCTGGCTACATTTGGAATAGCACCACATCCGCTTAATGTTTAAATTAGATGGCACAGCACACACACACACACACACACACACACACACACACACACACACACACACACACACACATACACACACACACACACACACACACACACCCTAAGTTGGCTGCATAGTACACATTACACAACACAGTCTGTAACACACAAACACCACACCTGAAGTTTGCTATAGCTACCTCTTTAGGACATCTTATGCTTGATGACATAACCAGACCTTGATGTGGTCAGCCATTTGGAGAACCACATCACCTGCTATAACAAAAATATTAAAACTTACTCCTTTCTTTCTAAGTCAAGTGATGTGATTATGTTTATGTTTTCGGGACACAGAGTGGGCTGTAGTTAGAGTAGAACCCCTACCTCTCTAGTCTGGCACACTATAAATCACAGTATTTATCGTATGCATCATGGCTTAAGTCCAACAGTAGTACAGCATCTGATAGTCTTAAGATACATGACCTGAGCAGGGCTTTGTAGAGGAGTGTGGTTGGAGGCCTGTATCAACTCACAGTTGTAAAAAGTGCAATAGCATTGCAGTTATAGGTACTAACTGAGGGGTATGCAACTGTTTGGCAGAGATGCACACACACAGAGTGGGCTGGAGTGAGATTAAAACTCCTACCTATCTAGTCTGACACACTATAAATCAAAGTACTTATCACATGCACCACGCATTAAGTCCAACAGTAGTATAACAGTTGGTAGTCTTAAGATACATGCCTTGAACAGGGCTTGTAGAAGAGTGCAGGTTGGAGGCTGGCATCAACTTATAGGGCCAAAAAGCGCAGCTGCATTACAGTTAGGTATTAACTGAGGGATATTCAACTACTTGGCAGAGAGATGCACACACACAGACTGGGCTGGAGGGAGATTAGAACCCCTACCTATCTAGTCTTACACACTATAGATCACAGTATTTATCACATGCACCATGGCTAACATCTTTTTTATAAAGTACTGCAGGCAAAGTACCTGTGGATTACATAAAGTAGGCATGTGTTGAACAGCATTTGTGGCTCTCATAGTGATATTGCTTCTTACTGTTATCTGCATTTAGTAGTATAACAGTCAGATAAGTGTTATTTATCCTAGATATGTGGCTACAGTTGCCATTTTGGACAGATGTGGCTGTTTGCATGTGGGTGGACATTCCTGTGAGCCAGAGCAATGTGCCCTATCAATGTATGCATAGACAAAATTATACACAATGGCACTTGTTCACTTGTTGGTATATGTGTGGTGACATCCAGTAGGCACAGGGGTCTGTAAAGAGGTGCATTATCTACTGTTGACACCTTACTTTGGATCCTTTCTGCAACATAATATATGTGCCAAACATCCTCTTTACTCAACATTATCAGGGTATGTGGGACAGTACAGATTTCCACAAACATATGTATGTATATAACAGGGATGTATATATATATATATATATATATATATATATATATATATATATATATATATATATATATATATATATATATATATATATATATATATATATAAATACATATGTGTTATGTAGCTATATGGGAGAGATAGTGATGTATGTGCACACACACACACACACACACACACACACACACACACACACACACACACACACACACACATATATATATATATATATATATATATATATATATATATATATATGTATATCTAGGTATATATATATATATATATATATATATATATATATATATATATATATATATATATATATATATATTTGTATATACATAGAGATGGCTATACCATCTATGGGTGAGTCAGACAGTGACTATATGTATGTATGCATCTACTGACATATCTATATATAACGGGTCACTTGGAGCAAGGGGCAACAGAATTATGTTCTGTTTAGCTAAGTGCATGAGCATGCCCAGTAGAATTCTTCCTCCATAGAAACAGACTCCAGCCCACACCTACCTGTAGTCCAGTCTGGGATTTTGTGTGTGACAGACAAAGATATCTGTCCCTGTTTCAGAAGTGCTGCACTTCAGTCACATGTTCTACAACATTTTATAGCTGTCTGATATAATTAATATGTGACAGAGGTTATTAATATTATACCGCAGACAGAGTGACAATATGTAGAAAACAGCATAGTAATACCTCACATCCCAAACAAGTAGATACTTTTACATAAAAAACATCAACACCACCCCCCCTGACTAAATATCCTAGTTCACTGTGCCAAACAAAAAGTGTGACAATGAGGGGTCATTCATCATACAATCAACATGATAAATATGTACATTGTTAGCCCTGTGTTATGCAAAACAGAGGCTGTAGGAGGAACCTCTATATGCCTGCCCTGAGACTGCCTTGACTGCAGATATACCATTGCTGAGTTACTGTTAGAGCAGTTGTAAGGGAACACTGCTGTGTTGGGGGTGGGGGAACAACACTGCATATTCTGCTGGGATACGCAGTGTGTAACATCTCCACTGAATGATGTATTAGATATGCCATGCATGAGGCCTAGTAAATATTAAAGGACACATGATAGCAGAATCTGTACTCCCATATGGATATTACTTCTGTCCAAATATCCCACTATATTTACATGTATATATGTATCAGAGCTATACATACTATGCCATTTAATAATAATCCTTCCAAGTACTGTGCAGGTTAGAGACTTACCTTGTGAATGCAGCAGTTGACAGAACTGTATTTCAGGGCTGACTCTGTCTGATGCAAGCAGTACACAGTCAATACATGGATAGGTACAGGTTGTGTGGGTTGCCTAGCATAAATTTTAATATATGTATGTGAGTAGGAGTAAGGTGTCAGTACCTAGGTCCCTAGGTTGTTGGTAAATGTGCTATGCATTGTCTCTTAGCCAAAGTCAGGGTGTATTGAGCATGCTTATATCTGCCTCTAGGGACTTTAGCAGGGGGCTCCTCCTCTGAGGCCTCCTGTGAGTGTGGCTGTGATGATGTAGGCACTGGTGGGTGGCTGTGTATCTCTTCCCTTTGCTGATCCTGCTGCAGCTGTTTCCGCAGGATCATATTGTTTAGCATTGCACATACTGTGAACATATTTGCACATGTGTCTGGAGAATACTTCAGGGCTCCACCAAATATATTTAAGCACCAGAACCGTGACTTCAGCAGCCCAAACACACACTCTGTGATATTCCTAGTTTGTGCATGTGCCTCATTATTGCATTCTTCCATAGGAGTGTGTGCATTTCTGATGGGTGTCATCATCCACAGTTCCACAGAGTAGCCAGCATCCCCCAGTAAATGTTCATGTGGGATGTCCCACCAAGCAAACATCTGGTACAGTGGTGATTTGTGCCAGATATGGAAGTCATGATAACTACTGGGGCTGCCAGCACACAGATTCAGGATAGTACCTTGGGCATTGCACATGACCTGGCAGTTGATGGAGTAATACTCCTTGAGGTTGATGAAGATTCTATCCTCCTCACTGGGTTGTGCCTTGATGTGTACATGAGTGCATTCTATGGCACCCAGTACTTCAGGGTAGTGTGCTACACAGTAGAAGTGTTGCATATTGCTGGCCTTCACCTCAGGGACGAGGGGGAAAGATATGTTCCCACTGGCATGTGGTAGCATGGCATCCAGGAACTGGTGAAGTATCCTGGATGCAGATGCCTGTGAGATCTCCATCATGTCCCCAGTTGGTCTTTGGAAAGTACCTACATACCTTGGTTTCCACTGGGATGGGTTCCCCTCAGTTTTCTCTGGGTCTGAGTTGAGGGAGGCAGAGCTCGGAAAGTTCTTGTAGTATGTCCTTGTCCACCCTGTAGCGCTCTACAATCTCCAGCTCGTGTAGCTCCTGGAAGGTTACCATGGGCCTGAACACTCTTCTCCTTCTCTGCCTAGGATTAATGTCAGCAGTACCAGCAACACTGACTTCAGCCTCTAGCACATACAGATGTAGCAGACCTGCAGCAGCCCCTAGCATTTTCACAGTTAAATTTCCCAAGTCTGTACTCCAATGGTGCAGAGTACTGGGGAAAATCAGAATGTAGGGTGTATGCATACTTTATACAGGTCTGCTGTGGGTGCAGAATGTGTGAATGTATAATAAGGATGCATTTCTACTGCCTACAATAACAGTAACAAGTAAGCTACATGGCGCACTGCACAGCATAGCTCATACAAGGTTTCATATTAATAATTGAAAACATCTGGTTTTATTGACAGCCTGCCTACGTCACCACTGTTCCGTGGGGGTTTTTTCTGCTTGAACATGCTCAGTGACACAGAATGCCATGCAAACATGAGTAGCTGAGCTGAAAAGAGCCTAGACATGACTTGTCTCCCCATTTGATGTCAGCCACAGCCAGTGTAAAGGTCAACATGTTCTAAAAGCTACACGAAGTGGATATGCGTACATGTAATCCACTTTTTACCATTCAATAAATCCACCTAATTTGCATACATATCAGTGCTCACAGCCTGGAAATCACACTGCTCAGAGCCATAGAACTCTAGCAATATTACCAATGCACCATTGTACAGGCCTGACACATGGTCCTTTAATACATTTCTGTCACATATTGCAACACCTATTATTTTCCAATTTTATTTTTTTTCTATTAAGCATGTTTGCCCATTATAGTGCATAGTGTAAACATGCCAAAATTAATTAAAATAAATTATTAATTTCAATTAATCACTTTTTTTCTGACATCCACAATAATTATTTTGCTAATATGGGTATGTATATGACAATTGCAGGGGGGTTATGCCCATTTTTTGCAATTTTAAATCCCCTTTTCTTTTTGCAGACTCCTGTACGCAGAATTTTTCTGTGTACACTACAGACACTGACACGGGGTGTGCAAAGATGCCTTTCTGCTTGTTGGGTCGCATAGCCTGCCTCATTTGCATAAGACTCACCTGCTTATGAGGTGATTTACATTCCATGGAACTTTTCATGTTTGCATGGGCCTGAGCACTGATAAGCGGTGCTTATTGAATCTAAAATTATTCGCACCCATGTAAGCATTGTGGCATGATGCCTATACAGAAAACAATTGTGTAGGCTTTATTGAATTCCCACCAGTATTAATTCATTTTCAAAAGCTGTAAACTTAGATAAATATTCTCTGACAAACTATATCCCTATAACTTGATCAATAATCGTATGTAAAGATACCACATCAATAAAAACAACAACAACAAAAAATGGTTGTGTAACAATCTTTAACATCACTTAACAATTCAAAAAGGTGCCAGGAATCCTTCAAATGAAATTCAGATTTTTGAACCACTGGGTTGAGTAGATAGTCTAAAAATATTTTAATAGTCTCTGTATTGTAATGATCTGCTGCTACAACAGGTCTAAAGAGTGGTTTCTCTTTGATTTTATGAATTTTGGGGATGCCAAACAACCTGACCACATTTGGATGGTCAACTTTTACAAAGGTATACAGGTTGTGGTCTATCTCCCCCTGACATTATATATATATATATATATATATATATATATATATATATATATATATATATATATATATATATATATATATATATATATATATATATATATATATATATATATATATATATATATATGTTTGCTGTAACCCACCAAGGTGGGGGGAAGAGCCCTCCACACTCCCCTAACTATATATACCAGCTCCGAGATCTCATTACAGTGAGGAAAAGTGAAACTTTATAAAAAGGTTTGTTTAGCTTACCTTATACACCACATTACCTCCTTGCTGTTGGCCAACTATTGCACTTCAGTGATTTTTTTTTATGATGGTTTGCCTGTTCAATAAAAGGAATGTTTGAGGGTTGGTGTTTCTGGAAAAGCCATTCAATAAAAATTACGTTCGACAGATAAACATAGACACGATTTTGGCAACCTTTAAGGAGTTTTTTGTAGATATTATGGACAACTTTATATGGTAAAGGTTGAAGTGAATTTAAGGGATGTTAAAGATGTATGTTTTTGTGTAGAAGAGGTACATCTGAGAGGTCTGCTGCCCCCCCCACCCCCAGAATGGAAGACTTGAAGGAGGTTTTGTCCATTCAAGGCTGTGGAAAGTCATCAGAACTTGATACCTTGCTGCTTGAGTTATACATACTGGATCAGCAAATGATACTGCTTGCTCTTGTTAATATGAATGTTATCCTCAGTCACCAACCCTTGAAAACTGATTGTTACATGCAAAATAAGAGGACAGCTTCAAACAAGTAATGTTCTGCACCCCCTCCATCAAAATTCTAAATGTTAGCCCCATGTTACTACAACATTGGGTAAGGGAGGAACTCTTTTAAACAGTACATAGCTGACTCAGGCAATTACTTGTTTCACTCCATTATGGGTGAGCAAGTGATTTCTGAGATGCATTGCAATGAGAGCCCCTTACATAGAGGGGTATCTCCATGTTCACTTAATTGCTGCCTATCAAATAACATGTGGTTGGTTTCATATTGCCCTTTTTAACAGATGGGTCCCATTAGGAGAAGTTAATTTTATTGGTGTACAGTGTTTAATGTTGCCAGCTTGTCAGCATTTCATTTTTTTTAGCAATATATTCATGAAAAGCAAAATCTTTTACATTTGATTGTTTAAAAAATATTATTATAATGGAAGACAGCAGATGTTTGACTGTAATCACTGCAGATTAGGAAACTGAATTTTTCTCTGCCTGTTGGTGATCTTGGAGTTTATTTCATGTAAATCAGAAAGGTTTAGGTGGACAAAGACCCTAACTGAGAGGTCTAGATGAGAGAAAGTTATGTTTGCCAGTTTTCTTTATTTCAAATTCATCTTCTGTGAAATTATTGCAGTATATTCATTTTAGATAAATTTCTCATCAGCTGTCATATATCCTTCTTAATATCTTCTTCAACTGACTTCTATACATGTTCACCGTAATAATATGAGGATATTTGGCAGGCAATCTGGGTAGGCTAGATGGTGTTTTTTTCTTTGAACATTGCATGAAATAAAACCACTGACATCATCTTGTTTTAAAATAGTTAATTAAAATAGTTTTAATATTTTCTGTGCATCTTCTATCACCTTTATATTCTGCCAAATAATAACTAAACTGAGGTGTTGTCTGTAAATTCACAGGGGACCTGGAATCCAGAAGTAATGGAGGAATTGAAAAGATAATATAAGAGCTTTCAATTCTTTGATGTTGATGTGGTCCTTCCTTCCTTCCTGTGGCTGACCACACCCCACAGACTCTGATAATATTGGGCCAAGCTCCCCATACTAGATCTAAAACATCTTTGAATAGTTGTTGGCAAGGGGGAGGGAGACCAGAAATGCCACTCCTGAACTGAGTATAATCTGATCCACAAAAATATTTCTTCTTGAAGAGCAAGATCAGGAAGGTTTAGAGATTTTGTTTATTTATTTATTTATTGACATTTGTTTACCAGGAAAGTCCAACTGGGTGAGTTGCCCGTTTTCAGAGAGGGCTTGGAGAGAAAAGCTCCACAAAGAAAGGCATTTAATATACATGACGTGCATTCATACATAATATTAACACAAAATATCACATGAAAAAATATTTTATACAATATTATACATTTTAGGCAGGATCTAATATTCAAGATTCTGGCAAAAAATATTAGAATTTTTTTTGTGTGTGACAGTTAGTGATGGTGAAGAGGGTGAAAAGGCAGAGGGCATGAAAGATTACTTTGTGTAACAGGAGAATGACATAAGTAGATTAACCTGGTGTAGAACAGGACCATAGCCAAGACTTATTTAGGTAGCCTTTTAGGGAGGTTTTAAAAAAGTAGAAGCTTTGAGCACTTCTGAGGAGTATTTGAAGGGAGTTCTAAGATTTAGCAACTTAGTATACATATAAGTTCTGACCTGTAGATTTGTGAGGTTTGTAAATTAACAGTAGGTTGTGGTCTTTGGATCAGGATTAAGTTAGGTAGACGATTGCTTAGAACAGGACAGTTACTAGTGTTATGGATGATTCTGAAGACAGTGATTAGTTGTGTAAAGGTTAGTTGGTGTGGTAATTCTAGGCATTTTGGGGATCAAATTGTGTACAGTGATAAGTATGGACAGGTATATTTGCTGCAAATCTAGCCAATTCATTGTTGCATTCCTCAAGCTTTATTTTTGAGATGCCTAAAGATTTCCTAGTATGGGACTACCACTGAGAAAGGAGGGGATAAGTTAGGTAGTGCTTAGTAAACTTTTAGTTGATGTGAGGAGGAAATGTTTAATCTGTAAAGCATGCCAAGTTTTTGATGTGTTTTCTGTTCACAGACTTGAACATACAGATCATATATGAGGTCATAGTTCATTATCATACCTAATAGTCTTATATTGTAGGTAACTTTGATGGCTGTATTGTTAAGGGAGTAAATATTGAAATTGTTCTTCCTGCATGAGGGGATTTGTGAAGAGAAGCAATAGTTTTGTTTTCTTTGGGTTTATCATGAGTTGAAATTGTTGGAGACATTTTTTTGGTTGAAGTCAAAGCTTCTTGGGTTATGTGCTGGAAATGTACATCTAAATGTTACGTCATCTATATATTGCAGTAAAGAGGATTGTGAGGTGGATACATGTAGTGCATTAGTAAGAAGATTAAAAGAGAAGGGGGTTCAAGGATTGAGCAATGTGATACACCTGTAGAGATAGGGACAAAGGGTGAGCGAGTGGACTGCCATATGACCGGCTGATGTTTATCAGACAGGTAGCTTTTGAACCAGTTCAGGGTGAGTAATGATAAGCCTAGCGGTGACATTTGATGGATGCATTTGGTTTAGCAGACCATGTCAAAGGATTTTAAGAGGTCTAGGAATAAGGCAAATACTGGTTTACCATTGTCTCTGGTTTTATTGACAGTTTCTTTGAATTGTAGAAGCAGTGTTGGTACTATGTGTAGGACAGAAGCCATGCTGGGTTGAGGTAAGGAGCTTTTCTTGTGTTAAGTATTGTTAATGCTGTTTATGAATACATTTTTCCCAGTAATTTAGATATGGGAGGTAAGATTGCTATGGGTCTAAAATTAGTAATTTTTGTGGGTTTACCCCCTTTTTGCAATGGAATGATATGAGATTTTTTTCCATATAGAGGAGGCATGATTCTTGAATGGATCTGTTGACTAAAACTGAAATTGGATATGCAACAATTTCAGTTGCTATTTTTAGTTATTCACTTGGGTATGTTGTCTGCAGAGGTAGAACATATGTTCAGTTTCTTTAACACTTATTTTCTATAAGATGGATTTTATGTTCTAAATCCCAAAAAGACAAAACTCTCCTTTACCATAACATCTAAGGATGGCACCACCATCTCCCCTTCTAACCACACCAAACTTCTGGTCATTGAAACAGACAATAATCTCCACTTTGATGTTCACATCTCACATACCATAAAACTAGTACACAAAAAACTAGGCTCCCTTATACAGGCATAAGTCCTTTCTCTCACAAAAAGCAAGAGTCACTCTTGCACAAAGCCACCTCCTCTCAGCTCTATTATACGCAGCACCAATCTTTACCCAAATCAGACAATGTGACCTAGACAAACTAGAATCATGCTACAATAAAATAGCCAAGTTTGCTACTAACTCAACCTATAGAACCCATCACTGTGCTGCACTAAAAGAACTAAAATGGCTTGAGCTACCACAGCTACTTAACTATCACGAGCTGGGCACAGCCTACAATATTCTCAAATATCCTGAAAAAAAACCCTCATTATCCAACCTACTTACTATCTATACTACAAACCGATACCTAAGATCCAGAAAATCTCTCCTCTCCATCACCAAGGCTAACAATAATGCAGGGAAAGTGCTCTACTCCCACACCATTGCCAGAAATTGGAACTCTCTTCCCCTATCTGTGTCCACTGCCCCCTCCACATCCATATTCAAAAACTCCCTCAAATCGCAGCTTCTTAGTACATGGTTATGCCCTTGTATCACATAACCCTACCCATACTACTATTAACTCCCCAAATTCCTCTCTGATCACTAGCTGGAGCTCTGATCCCCTGTAGGCTTGGTCATCTGAAAGGGTACTTTTAACTGAAGAATCTTACTTGATATATTTTCTTTTCTTACCAAAGTATGACTGACATTGTCTTTTTATCCATGTTCTATATCTTTTACCTGGAGTGTTTTTATTAATTCTTGTTATATTACTATGCTCAGAATACATGATGTAACTAGTAGAATACATTTAGTAACCTGTTTTGTGTATTATGGTGGATGTACTGTATTTGTATAACTTGATGTTGGAGCTTTTCTCCCCGGGCCTCCGCTGAAAATGGACCTGGTCCAGTCGGAATTTCCCGGTTAACAAATGTAAAATAAAATAAAATAAATAAAATAAATAAATAAATGTTAAGGGTGGATGTGCTATTTTGTGGATACTGTCTATGACTAGAAGTGTTAGTGGGAAAATGTTTACTGAGGGAAGTTATGCTATCTATAAATAATTTGTTAAATGGTATGGCAATTTCAGGATGTATTTCATTAGGTAATGGGTTTGGGTTATTTATTTATTTATTTATTTTGTCCAGGATGTAATATTTTTTCAGAGATGACCAGAATTTTGGGGATTGGATTTATTATTTTGAATATTAAACTAGCATGTTTTTGACTAAGTTATGTAGTTCTTTAAACTGTTGGTAGTTTTGAGGTGATTTATGTTTTTGCCATTTATTCCAGACTTTGTCGTTATCTTGAAAAAGTAGTCTGCTGGTGTTTGTCAGCTAAGCTAAATGACTAGATTTTACTAATTTTGTTATGGGTGTTTAGGAAAATGGTATTACATTTGTTTTCTGCCTTTTCTAGGAGCAGGATATTTGGGATGTTCCAGTTGATGAATGCTAGTGTTGTATTAAATACACCAGGGTTAAACTTTCAAAGATTATGAATAAGCGTGTATGTCTGTTGTTTAGGGGAGTGGTTGTTAAGTCTACTTGCATAAGTGGGGAGGTGATCATTTAGAGAATTTGAGAGAGTGCTGCTGTAGTAAATTTGGTAGGGTCTAATAGAAGGATCCAGTCTAAGGAAGCATTGTTCTTTTTGCCTAGATAAGTGGGTATGTTGATAAGTTGAGAACAAATAAGTTGATATTATTTGTGGGTAAATGTCAGTAAGGTCAAGCCAATTGATATTCACATCTCCTAGTATTATTTTTTCTTGTGTGATTTTTGTAGTTATCCATAGTAAAATAAAAATTACCACTAGACTAGTAGCCACTTTTCAGGGGAGACCTGCTAGAGATAATTTGGCCAAGGCATCAAGGAACTTCCCACAGTCATCATTGTTGTGAGTGAGATCGATTTTCCATGAGCACTCCCTGTTTCCATTCCAGGCATAGAGGTGGCCTGAAGAAACAGGAAGGCAGAAAGAGAGAGAAAAAGATGATAGAGTGGTGAGAGAAATGGTAGAGAAAACCAATATTGAGACCACAAAATGCTTTCAGGATTCCGAGAAGATGTTTCAAAGAAATCTATTTGATGGTGATCAGTTGGAAAATTATGGATGTATAATTACAGCCCTCTAGTCATGAGGGTTGCAGGATGATTTACTTAAAGAAATGGTGATGCAGAAAGAGACAGAAAATGAAGGAGATGTTTCTTGGGGGGACAGTATGGGGAAAAATACAAAATAATGATGCAAAAACAATCCTGAAGAATAGTGGTGAGGTGGAAAAGAAAACATATGCAGTGAAAGTAAAAGAAGGCAAAAGAGTAGTAGCAAAAAAGAAAAAGGCAGAAGAAAATGAAAAACAAAAGTACGTGGTAAGGATTCAAAGTAAAGAAGACAAAGAAATGGACAGGTATGAAATGTGGGACAATTTAATAACTCCTTTGGGTGTAAGAGCATATGTGGTAAAAGCATGTATTCTTGTTAACAAAATGACATTTGTGGCATTATATTTGAGACTGTTTTTTCGATGGAAAATCTTCTTGGAGAATATGAAAAAAAAGAAAGACTATAACCCATGGAATCTTTATGTGATAAAAGCATTTAACCGGGAAACAAAAAAAGAAAATTCATATACATTTTCCAAAAGAGGTAGAAAGAGAGATTTTTCAAAGGACATTTGAAAACTTTATGTAAAGAAGTACTGGATACTGCAAACATTTATGATTAAAGGGGTTTATGGGCTGGAGGATAGGATTGTGATATTGTGTTAAAAATAGAAAGAGAAAAAATATACATATGCCAAGCATGATAAATATGGAGGTGAACAGGGGAGTTGTAAAATACTGGGCACAACACAAAACATGTTTTTTGTGTGGAAAAGAAGGATAATTGATAGGTAACTGTGATAAAAAAATGTTATACATGTGGGAAAATGGGACATGATGCAAAAATGTGAATTGAAATAATATAAGTGTAAAAATACTGGACATTTATGGATGGATTGTAAAAAAAGAAACAAGAGTAAGGAAAAGAAAGATAAAGAGAAGAAAATGAACAAAGAGAAGACAATTTAGAAGTAGTAGAAATAGAAGCACAATACAATGAGAAGATAATAAAGAAGACACAGAGGAAGGTTCTGAAATAAGTTATGAAGTCATACATTGGGAGATAAAAGAAAAAAGAAGAATTATATTGGTAAAAGGATAAAATATAGAAAAATAAAATTTAAATGGACAACTACAAAAGAAAAAAAGAAAGGAAGTGGATGAAAAAAATGTATACAGCTAATGGTTGTTGGTTGGTATAATGATTAAGTTGTTTGACTCACAGACACATGGTACAGTGTCTGATTTTCAATTTTGGGAGGGAAATTGGATAGGCTTAGAATGGCCTATTAAGGCAGCTAGCCTAGCCTAGTAACTAGCTATGAACTTATGAAACCATAAATCTAAGGAAAAGAGAAAATGAAAATTGTAGAGTGCTTTCTGTAAATGTGAATATTATTAAGAATATAGTAAGAAGGATGGGGATTTTAGAGTGCTGTAATACATGTGATGTAGATGTAATTATATTAGAAGACACACCATTTTAACAAATGAAAAGATTACACACACTGAAACTATGGACTGAAAAGATAATCTGGAATTTGGGAAATGAGAGATGTTCGGGAATAGCCATATTCTGTAAAAATAAATAAAGATATTAAATGTAACTTTAGTAAAATGGAAAGACTAACCATTGCAGATTTAAAATTGAAATAAGTATATAGAATTATAACATTATATACTTGTACTAATTGTAACAAAAAGGAAATCTTATTTCATCATATCTTAGACTATGTAGTAATAAACATGAATATTATAATATGAAGTGAGAAAAGTAGAGAAAGAAAATATAAAAGAGCATATAATGATGCATTAGAAGATTTATAACATAATGATGGAAAGTATTTGACAAAGGAAAAGAATTATATGAAAGAAATCAGAAATAATACAAGAATTGTTATATAAGCAAAGATGATTTTACAAGGAAAAAGAGAAGAAGTATCAAGTTACTTAACCAGATTATTAAAGGAATATGGTAGTGTAATGAGAGAAATAAAAAATGTAAAAGGATAAATAGAATGAACTAAGGAAAAGATTTTGAATAGTGTAGTACATTATGTACAAGAAATGTTTAAAGAAAAAAATGCAGTAAAAAACATGGAAATTAAAAAAGTTAACAGAAAAGGAGACTAAGGAGTTGGAAAAGGAGATTTCTTTATATGAGGTAGATAAAATATTAGGACAAGTAAATACAGATTTCACTGCAGGACCAGATGGAATATGGTATGAAATGTATACAAATTTAAGGGACTGGCAACAAAAAATAAATAAATAAAGATATTAAATTAATGGTTAAATGCAGGTTTTATATATAAAGAATTTGTATGGAAGAAGGAACATAGAAGACAATTAAAAAAATGGAGATTGATAATATTTAATAATAATGATTATAAGATCTTTATGAAAATAATACAAAAGAGATTTTAAACTAAGAAAGAAGCAGCACACTGAAGAAAATGTATCCATACTGTATGGTAAATAAAATAGACTGTATCCTTTGAAAGTTCAATCCTTTAATTCAAAAATACTTGAATACATGAGCGCTTTCATCTTAAAATTAAAAACTTCATCAGATAATATACATGAAACAACTTCATCTTTAAAAGTACTGCTTTGACCAATAGAATTAAGAATCCCCACCATGTGGCTACATCATGTGAATACCAAGCCTCCTTTCAAGGACAACCCCTTGATAGTAACCTTTCATTAATAAAAGACTATAAATGGACATTGAAATTAGACTAAAAGATATGCTAAGTTTTAAAACTAAAAACTGCAGAAGGTACTGGTCCCAAAGGAACAAAAAAAAACTTCAGAAATAGAACTTCAGAATAGAAAAAAAGAGCCTGTAATCAGTGTACAGACTTTTATTTAAACACTTTCATCTGCAGACTTCCTCAGAACTTGTTACAAAAAATATCCTTGCTACCACACCTGTATACCTCTCCCAAATAACTAACAGAATTACCTTGTTAAAATCAATTTGTTCAATTCAATTAGTCAAAGCATCTTATAAAAACATATAAAAAAGTACATTCCTTCTTTGTTCAACCACAATCTCCTGTTTTTTTAAAACATTTTATATTAATCACTTCATTCAGTCCAGGCTTTTTGTCTGCCTCTAGTTTAATCTGCCAATAAGTTTCCCTTTGTTCTGAAAAGTTTTTAAAATCCCCACCTCTTAAGTCTAAGGTACCTTGTTCTATAATAGAAAAAATAAATTTCTTATATGTTGCACATTCTGTCGAATGCTTATATAAAACATTATTATCATCCCCTCTTTTTAATATAGTACTGGTGCTCCCTTATCCTTTCATAAAGAGTTCAGGTAGTCATGCCTGTGTAGAATGCCGCACATCCACTACAAATACTAATATACTCTACCCCTCTAGTTCTACAAGTAAAGTGTCCTGGAACTCTAATGGCTCATGGAAAAGTTTGCACAGATATAAAAGGTCCTTCTAAAATATATCTACAAAACCTACAGTTGTCACATTTAAACATACCATTGACCTTTTGTGTATACAAACTATTTGGGATGTATCTACTGTTCTCTCTGTGTAATATAATTTTCAAGTTATATTTGTTCTTATATACAAAGCTTGGTTTACTACCTACTATCTAACTGAACAGCTCACTATTACCTTCTAAAATTCTCCAGTTATTTTAAATAATTTCCCTTATTCTACCACTACCAGCCATCATCTCCAAGTTGCAAACCAACCTTGTGTTTTATTTCTGAATTTTTTTCTTGTACCATTGGGGCCAGTAACTTCTGCAGTTTTTAGTTTGTTTTGAGTACTGGTTGAATTATTATCATCTAAGTTTTAAAACTAAAATTGATTTAAGAAATAAATATGTAAGTAAAAACTGTAAGGTAATATTTTATGTTTTATAATGTGTTGTTTATAAAAGTTTAACATTAAATGTTAAGATGAAAACACCTCCCTTGTAAGGAGGCTTGATAGTCAAATGATATAGTCACATGATGGGGTTTCCTGAATTCTGTTATGGAAGATGGTACATATATATATATATATATATATATATATATATATATATATATATAGTATAAAGCGGAAGGGCTGTCAAGAATTATTAATGATAGAGAAATTGTGGATGATAGTATGAATAGAAAAGAAGAAGTGAAAATCATGATAGGAGCCCTTAATATGGCATTTGATACAATTAGACATGGAATCTTATGGGTGAGAATGAAAGAGTATAGTACAAGTCAGGAAGTTAGGAAATTATCTAGGTCAGCGTATAGTTATAATAAAGAAAAAAATGCTTGTAAATGACTGGTTAAGCCAAGAGGTGCATATGAGGAGTAGTGTTAGGCAGGGATGCCCAATGAGTTGTATACTCTTTGCATTCATTATGAATGCTATAGTATGTCAAATAATTTTCAAAATGAAAGAGGTAGGGCATATAACACCTGAAGGGTTAAGAATTCCAGTTCTGTTAACATATGCAGATGACATAATAATTGCATAAAATAAAATTTGGATAAAATAAGTAATGATTTGCATAAATGTTTCTCTAGAAATGGCTTTAAATAAAGAGAAAAGCAAATATTTAGGTGGCATGGTAAATATAAGGGTTATATATTTTACAAAGAGTGAAGTTTCTGTGTTAGGTATAAAATTTGTGAATAAAGATGTAAGTAGAATTCAATGGGAAGAATGATCAATAGAATAAATAAAATAAACTTGTCATTAATTATTATTCATAAAAAAGGCTTATTTTATAAATTAAGTACTGATAGGAAAAATGCACACTTAGCAATGGTATTTCTGTTGCCAACAGTATTGTAAAAGAATTATTGCAGATAATTTTACATTTATATGTGGTTCTAGATTAAACCAGTGCAAATAAAGGGGAAGGAGGTTTAGGGTTAGTTAAACTAGTGGTATATGCTTCTCCATTAAAATTGTACAAATTGTTGAAGTGCATAAATGAAAAAAAGATGAGAGATTGGTAGTAAAATTATATAAGTATAAATAGGATACATTTTGGGTATGGTAAAAAAGAGTAAAAGAGAAAAAGAGTTATGAATGAAGAAATAAAATGCTATCAAGACAAAAATAGTTTTGTGGAAAATAAAAACTGATGATATAGAAAAAGAAAGGAAAGTATGGCTTAAGAATGTAATGGCAAAACATTACTATGTAAAACCATTGGAAAATCTAACTGATGAAAAAAATTTGAGCTATAAAAATAAAAAGTAAATGTTTTAATCAGAAAGTTGAAAGTGAAGATTTTTTGTGGAGACTGGTAATCGATAAATCACCAGTAAAAGGAAATATGCCATATGAAAAGAAAAGTGATACCATACGTTTATTTTGTCAAGAAGGATGTCAGATACCTGGGAATC
The DNA here is from genome assembly GCF_019279795.1 of Protopterus annectens. Taxonomy (NCBI): domain Eukaryota; kingdom Metazoa; phylum Chordata; order Ceratodontiformes; family Protopteridae; genus Protopterus; species Protopterus annectens. The sequence continues at coordinate 603,419,643 of NC_056747.1, forward strand.
GTTCCTCATTTTAACAACAGTGTTTGCAAAAGAAAGGTACTTCATAGGGAATATAGAAACAAGCTATCATCATCAGAAGCATACACCACTGGGAAATGGATTTGTGAAGAATAGACGAAGGGATCATCACCATCGTTGTCCTCTTAAAAAACATTCTTTGCATTTTAAGAAGAGAAGAGAAGAATAGGAGAGGAGGTGTAGCAGCAGCAACAGGAGAAAAATGAAGGAGCATTCAAAGACATAAAGACTTTGAAAAGCCCCTCTGTAAAACAATGACATTTCTTTCGAGAATCCTTAAACATCGTACAGCATGCTTCATCTTCTACTTCTTCTTTACTGTGATGTCTGCCTGAATGAAATGGGGTAACTTCCAGACCTAACATACTTAAGTCAAGGAACAAGAAACATCTTTAACTAAGATCTAAGGTATGCTACTGGGTCCTTCCAAAGTAATAAGCTGAGGTTTCCCCTTCTCACTGTTAGGTGACAACTTGTCAGACATGAAAATAAAAGGCAGAAAGATGGCCAAAAGGACCAAATGGCAAAAAAAGCAATATCAAAAGTAATAAACCACTGGTCCAACTGTTAGAATACGTTTATTAGAAAACAATAAAGCTTTCAAGCCATTCAGAACGCTTCATCAGTGTTACAGTTAAAAAACATTCACTTCCTATTTAAACCCAAATCCAGCCTATCAAACACAAACACATGACGTAAAGCTTTATAAAATCACATGACAGAATAAAAATCACATGAAGAAAATCATTAATAAATAATGAACAATGAGTAATAGCAGCCTATTAATATAAATATATATATATATATATATATATGCCTATTAATATAAATATATATATATATATATATATATATATATATATATATACACACACACACAAATATACATTAATACCCAGATAACAAAACTTTGGGACCAGTACCTTCTGCAGTGTTTGGTGTGTTTTGAATATTGGTTGGATTATTATCTTCTAGGTTTTAAAACTAAAATTAATTTAAGAAATATAAGTAAAAACTGTAAGGTAATAGTTTATGTTTTATAATGTGTGTTGTTCCAAACTACTCCAGTTTGTTCTTATAATAGATTTTATTTGTGGTGTGTGTGTATTAAATTTAGCAATATAACCCAGTTTCCTAGTTGTATCTGATATATTATTCTGGTGCATAATCAAACTGTTGCCCAGCATATAGGGCTTCCCTAAACCATCTCTTTATGAGGTTACTAATGCTCTATTACTGCTAATCATGGCTCTATTATACCCATGGAGTATTTTGGAATCCGACTCTGAAGTAAAGAAAATTGTAGGTGACTGTCCATGTTTTATTTATAAGAAAGAGAAAATTTTGAAGCAACTTTTATGTTAGAAAGATCTTTACCAATAAAGACATTTTACATGAAACAAAAAAGTGACTTTGCCATGTCATAACTACTGTTTTTGTAGGTATATTAATTTGGAAACTGAATTTATGCATTCTGTTTCAAAGAAAATTTTTCATTTTATGACATTTGCAACTTGTTCAAGGGAGAATGTTATATAGCTTGATAATTGTGAGAAATGCAGTTGTTTCTATGTTGGGAAGACTAATCAGAAATTGAAAGAATGTATAGCTTCCCATCTATCAGAAATCAGAAGAAAAGTAGAAACCAATAAGCATATGACAGTTTTTGGCAATGACCACACTTTTAAGTTTAGAGTCTTACAAACAGTATATTTAGGTATACACGGTGGTGACTTAGTTAACAGGACAGAACTGATTGAATATAGATGGATTCATTTTTTCAGGGCAGACAAACTACCTGGACATAATGTAAAAAATAGTGTTAAACCACTTTTGAAAGAAAAATAAAGTTTTGTTATCTAGGTATTCATGTGTATATATATATATATATATATATATATATATATATATATATATATATATATATATATATTAGTAGGCTGCTATTACTCATTATTTATTAGTTATTACTGATTTTCTTCATGTGATTTTTATTCTGTCATGTGATTTTATTTTGTCACAATTTTATAAAGCTCTAAGTCATGTGTTTGCAACAACTATTTTGGTAGATTGGATTTGGTTTTAAATAAGACTGTAATACTGATGAAGAGTCCTGAGTGGCTTGAAAGCATTGTTCTAATAAACATATTCTAATGGTTGGACCAGTGGTTTATTACCTTTGAACTTGTCAGACATGACAGATGTGTAAGATGGCTACCCCATATCAGCCTCCAATGGGGTCAGACTAGAGGAAGCAGCTGCAAGAACCACATTGTTTAAAGCCTCATTAAGATATGGAAACTTCTGGATCTGACTGTACTACAGAAATCTTTGGTGTTGTTTTTTTTTTTTAATTCTTCAGCATCTGAGGGACATCAGAAGACAATAACTCAAAGTCCATCTTTCCTTTTGCAAGCTCCTTAAGTTTCGTATTTTCAACGTAATTTTTTAATGAAGGTGGATGGTCACATAAAGTCTTAAGTACAAATGACTGACAAATAGAACAGTTCTTATAGTTGTGTCCTGCATCTAAGCAAAAAAAAAATGATGGTCTCTGTGAGGAATTTGTCTTCTACAATCACATTTTCCTCCCTTCAGTGATATGTACAGATCTTTTAAGCACAAATATAGAAGAAGCAGAGGTGTCCCCAATGAGGACATTTCTCTAAAGAAGAGGCATGAATCATACAGGTAGCAGACCAAAGGTGAAGAGTTTAGTACTCAGGTGCTGGCAAGAAAGTTTGATGTAATTTGCACCAATGCATCCCTTAAGTACCCCTAGCTCCTTTGGGTTGAGGTCATATATCAGACGTACTGCACAAGATGAAGGAGCTAATGCACTGGTATGCTGGCTAGATATACGTCTATCCTTGTCAGGATATCCAATATGTTAATAATATTGCAACAGTGATCTAAATAAGGACATTTCTCTTTTCTCCAAAGTACAGTAATATTGGAGTTAGTATATATAAATAGTTGGGATAAGGGGGTGCAGTCTTCCCATTGGGGGAGTTCAGGTGACTTGTATTGTAAACATTGCTTTTAATGTATAATAGCGACTTTCTTAGTTTACAAATTTCTGCTGAATGCACATACTTTTTGTAATTCTAGGACTTGTACTGCTGAGTTTTGAACTTCCATTAGGGCACCCATTGCAATCTACATAATATTTTTTTTACATGATGCTGGGTCCTCCTACATTCCTCAACATAAGGTATATATCACTGCAGTCCCAGTAACTAAATATACAGGGTCTGAGGTTGCATTACTTCAGAGAAAAGTGAATAACTGATTTTTGCTAAAAGAAAATGTCTTTTACGTCAAGGTAGTATGACCTCTAAGTTACTATACTTAGTTATGTGGGGTTTGGGGGTTTCATCCCTACACATTGGGAGTACAAGGTGGTGTAGACCCTTACACAATATTAAATACAGTTGGCAGTTTATTTTTCTGCATATTTAACTTAAGTTTATTTATTTGTCATTTCTTAACCGGGTTGGTCCAACTGAGCCAAAGGCCCATTTTCAGTGGAGACTCAAGGAGAAAAGCTCTAAAATGTGTAACAAACAATTACATAACGTCAAGAGCGTACAGATTAAGAAAAACAAAATCATATGAATTCAATAGTGTACATGGATTTAAATAGTATACATATTAAAAGTTTACACAAATTCAAGACACTACAGATGCAAAAAAAAATAACAGTGAGTTAAAAATATATGCAAGATAAAATGGTAAGTGTAGGGAACATAGCTAAACTTCAGTAAGTACAGAAGATAGAATACTTATGTAGGTCTAAAACACACAGTTACCATTCCATGTTGGCATTTCCTTGTTTTTCTGAAAGCCATCTAGCTAGAAAACGGGTCTATATTACAACCGCAAAAGTCCTAGTCAGTGAATACGGAATCATCGACACATATTACCCGAACCGTGATTATACCGAACACCCTAAACAGCGAAATTCAAAATCTAAAACCGTCATAGTCGTCCAACCCCACCACGCGCTACATACTACCTACCCAAACAAAATAAATAAACCACATACATGCACTAACCAAAACCCTACTTCTAACCCTACACTAAACCTTACATACATTACTATCTATGCACTTACCTTAACCCGCACCCTAACCCTAAGATCCATAACTATTGCACACTTGCCTTACGGAGCTATACCCAAATAAAATAAATAACCCACACACATACACTTAACAAAACCTTACTTCTAACCCTACACTAAACCTTACATACATTACTATCTATGCACTTACCTTAACCCGCACCCTAACCCTAAAGTCCGTAACTATCGCACACTTACCTTACGGAGCTATACCACAGAAGGGCCAACCATGACAATTCGACATTTTGGATTTCGTGCTTCAGGACGATCGGTGTTTTTGCGGTTCGACATATATGTGTCGACATTTCCGTATTTGGGTAAGTGGTCCTTCGCGATTTCAATAGGGAACCCTAGAAAACATAGCATAGACGAGTTGGTATTACCAAAGAAATAGGAAAAAAAAGAAAATATGTACAATGAAACAGCTGATAGCTTTTCAGTGGCCTAGTCTGAAATTTATTCCAATGATAATCCTAGGGGATATGGTTTAAGGGTAAACAGAGGTAGACGGGGGGAGTTAGGTAGGATCCTGGCATGGACAGGGACTAGAGTTAACAAGGTAGCCTAAGATTCAAAATGTATGACAATATCTTGTCTATACCAGCTTTCTTGCTTCATAATCACTGTTTTGGACATGCAGTCATACATTATTGTACATTTTTGTTTCAGTATCCTAAGACTCATTTTTTAATTATTCACATGTAGGTTATGTACCTATAATCAAAGCACAGTGGGTTGCAGCATGTCATTCATAAAGTGCTGCTACTGCTGCTGAAGTGACAGCACAGCCTAAAAGAGGCTTGCTATGTGACAGGATAGTGGCTCATGCATGTGGTACAAACTGAGTGACATCCAAAAAGTCAATAAGGAGAAATTGTCAATAAAAGGATGCAGGTCAGAATATTATTGCATTACTGTGCCTGCATGGTATTCTAGCCCACGTGGTATTCAGTAAATACAACTATCTGCTTTTAGCTGTTGAGTGCATTACACTTCAAAACACATGGTAGTGACTTTTTTTCCCTTTCCCAACACCAGCATACATTCTGGCATAATGCTAAATAGATTTATTGCACATAGTAGGCTACATAGTGGACTCTGTTTGTACTAAACGTACTGCCACTAAGTATTACTCTTTTTTTTTTTTTCTCAAAATTTTTTTTTTATTTTTCAAATACATTTGAATGAATTCCATAGTATTTATACATAACATCTTAAATAACTATGTACACTATTTACATTAGCCTGACACTATAACAGATTTTAATGGATACAGTTACTTTATAAGTATGTCCAATCCATTATCAGTGTCTGATCAATTATTGTATAGTGTCAATCAACTGTAAGACTTTTCCCCAAGGGTTGTTGATAAATGGCTTTGGATAAATTCTTAGTTCTTTAATTTTAATTTCCAATAATGATGTGGTCCTCAGTAGGCTGTAAAAGTCTTCCATAGTTGGTATTGTGTTTGTATTCCATCTTCTTTTTATACACTTCCTTGAAATTGCAAGTATAGTCCGTACTAGATACATGTTTGACCTATTCAAATGAGGACCTTCATTCACATTTAATAATACAAGAGCTTTAGTAAAATAAAATGATTCATTAAATAAAGCTTGTAGAAAGTTATTAATACCATTCCAAAATTGGACAAATCAGACAAATAAGCTGAAGATCCAACCACGATGTAAAATCCAGTGCAGAAAGTAAGAAATCCAAACGAATTCTAATACTGAAGCAAAACCTTCTTTATTTAGACATAGAAAATGTGGTAAGCGCTTTCGCGTGGAAACACCCACGCTTCATCAGACAACATTGTGTAAAAAAACAAGCTCTTAAATAGCTCCAAAGGCGGGAAATTATTCAATTAGAGAACCAATTAATTAAAATATCAAACTGTTGTAAAAATAAAATACATTGCAAAACACTATAAGAACACATAAATATAAGAATGTATTGGAACTTCACAAAGCTACATGGAAAAGTTTTCACTTCAGGACATCATATACTTGATCGGTGGGGGATACATTATTCCTAAACACATATAGATATATACAAATTTAATGTAAAAACACACATCTAAATGCAAACAAAATATATATAACCATATACAATCAATAGCCTGTCCATAGGACCTAATATAAAGGTGTAGTATATTAAGCTAATAAAAACATGGATTAAAAATAAATACATATAAAAAATAAAGACTAAACACCTTAGTGTATAAACATATCATCCTAGGGTAAACGACCAATCTAATGGGCGTTATAAAAGACATATAAAATGTATATATATATATATATATATATATATATATATATATATATATATATATATATATATATATAAAGGTATGTATAAACTCTATTAAAAACGTCTAGATTCAAGAACAGGCTTAATAGATATCTGATTATTTAAGCCTGGAGCTAAGTGGGCACCAAGCATTATAATCCACCTCAGCTCAACAGAGGATAAATCATTATTTGTGTTACCACCCCTAGGGTTTATCTTCACTGCTTGTAAGACCCTGAAATTAAATATATGAGAAGGATACTCCAAGACATGCCGGGCTAATGCATTGTTTTCATTACCTTTACGTATATCGTAAAGGTGATTGTATATCCTGTCTTGTAGCCTTCTCTTCGTCAGACCCACATAGAAGGCTGAGCAGGACTGACAGTTAGCAAGATAGACTAGGTTCCTCGTATTACATGTGGCATAAACGCTAGGAACAAATGTAAACTTTGTGACAGGATGATGAAAATCTTGAATTTTACTAATATAAGCACATCTACTCCAATTGTTACATGCATATGTGCCTAAAGTCCGAATCATCAGAGTATTGGGTTTGCTCATATGTACATGGTCATTACACAAGATCAATTTCAGGTTCTCACTATTGGTATATAGAAATCTAGGTCTGTCACTAACAATCCTTCTGGTTGCAGGATCCATAACTAGAACTTTCCAGTTACGTACAACCACTTGCTGTATGTTATTAATATCCTTAGTGAATTTAATGGTGAACCTTAATGTATTGTCTGTACCAGATGTCATATATCCATCTCTATAATTCATATGACTCAACATAACAACATTCGTCGCTTGAGATGGCATGCCTGGGCAACTGATATCCCTCAAGACACTGTTTCTAATGTTTTCGACCATGTCAATGGGGTAACCCCTATCTACAAACAGAGATTCCATAAAATCTGCTTCAATCTGAAGGGAATATTCATCCCTACATAGTCTTTGTATTCTCACGAATTGACTCTTTACAATGCCATAGAACACATGTCTAGGATGCATACTGTCATATGTCAAAAAAATGTTTTTCCACACCGGTTTCCTGTATAAGGATGACACAATAGATCCACTGTCAGTAAGACTTAATGTGACATCTAAAAAATGTGCCTTTGTACTAGATACCTCTTTCGTAAATCGAAGAAAGGTAGTAGTTGTCTCTAAATAGCATAGGAACTGATCAAAATTTTGCATAGTACCTTCCCATACAATAAGTATGTCGTCAACAAAACGCTTATAAAGTTTAACATATTTAAACATTTCATGTGGAAAGACATGCATTTTCTCCCACTGGCAAAATACCAGGTTCGCATAGGTATTTGCGCAGGGGGTGCCCATGGCTACCCCCCACTGTTGCAGGTAACATTTGTCTCCAAACATGAATGCATTATTGCATAGAACCAGTTCAAGCAACTGACAAACTAAGATGTTCCTGTCATTGGTAAAAGAGGTTTCACTAGCCAACAGCTGTCTAACATACTGTATACCTATTTCATTTGGTATAACTGTGAAGAGATTCTTCACATCTAGTGTTATGAGTAGGTAACATTGATCAGCCACATCTAACGTTAGGGTATCTAAACTTTTTAAGAGATGAAGAGTGCCCCTTAGAATAGAAGGAAATTGATTAACAACAGGCCTAAGCAAATGTTCAATAAACTTGGAGACATGAGAAGTCACCCAACCTTCACCAGAAACTATTGGTCTCATTGGTATAGGAGTAACTCCTTTATGTATCTTTGGTAGTCCCTTGATGATAGGTGTAACTGGATGTTTCACTAAAAGATAGTCATAAAGCTCAGGACTAATTTGTCGACACATTATCATGTCATATAATGTTTCATGAACATTGTGTACTACTTCAAGAATATTGTTCTGATTAATCTCCCTATAGGTGACGTCATCACGAAGCATATTCAACATATTGGCTACATAGTCAGATGTATTCATAAGCACTACCCCGCCCCCCTTATCAGGCATTCCAAAATTGCTTAATTTTAACACAATCAAAGAATAGGATCCCTATTACCAGATCACAGACACAGTTTGTCGAATGCATCTAGATCGAACCAACAGTGAAAAGGCAAAATAGCGAAGCGGCTTTTCAGAAAATTATTTCCCTGGAAAATAATTCCCTTGGCCGCTTTCAATAGTTTGCCATTTTCGGCACTGTAGTGCAATCTCGGAGTTGATATATTTAAGTAGGGGGCATGGAGGGGGTGAAGCCCCCCATATTATGTAATGTTTTACATTTTTTTTGTTTTTGTTTTTTATTTCGGAACAGCAATTTTTTCCAGGTGTAAACAATCGCTGTTCTGAGGTTTGGATGTTGTAAGCTTCTGCTTACATGGGATCGATTATTTATCATTCGCTTTTATAAGCATGCAATAAGATAATATAAGCCCAAAGAATATGTGGTTCCAATCTGCACTGTGTACTTGCTCACATCTCCAACATATTCCTTTTATGGAAGAACTAATTTTACTGATTCTGTTTGGGTTAAGAAAGCTCTGTGCAAGCATTTCCAATTAAAAACTTTCCAGTATTGTGTAAAAGATGTATATTTTATCAATAATAAGATATTTGTTTTAATATGTTTAGTTAACTGTATTGAGTGTCCTTTTGTTATATATATTTCTAATATGAGGTTTTGGGAGTTATTTTATAGTTTATCAATATTTTGAAATACTGTTTCTCCATGTCAAAGTCATTATATATGATTGCATATATGTATTTCATAAATTTAGATATTTCTTTAAATTAAGAATTATTAATTATTCTACTTAAATCTTGTGAATATGACAGAATACTCTGTAAAGTTAGTCAGTCCTGTTGTGGAATTTTGTATGTTGATTTTATTACTTGCATATCTAAATCTTTTAGTTCTTTGATACATTGGAGCCAACAAACAAATCCTTTCTGTTCCCAAGAATTAATAATTTCTCTATATATTTTATGTGGATTGTTCTTTGTGACTATAAATGGTGTTAAAAGATCAAACCAGATTTTTAAATCTATATTTGCTTTAATAATTTTCTTAAATGAGTCAATGTAATAATTAATCATATGAGTTTTAGTGGGTTTAGTTATGTTATGCTGCATACTAATACATAATATGTGCCATGGCAATTTGTTTTTATCGATTAAATTTTTTTTTTTTGTAAATCAAATTAATTTATTGATATTACAGTCAGTAATTATTTCCAATTTGCAGAGTAATTTGGACTTATCCAATCTGAGATTGTTTTAGATATTTTTATTCTTTTATATATGTTTATATATCAGGAAATTTTAGTCCTCCATGTTTCCATGGTCTGATATGATGTATTAAAGCTATTCTGTTTCTTTTGGGAAACCATAAACATTTTATTAGGCATGAATTTATTTCTTTAAGTATATTTCTTTCTGGTAACAGTTGTATTGCCAAGGCTATATATAGGATCTTGGGCAGTAAAACCATTTTTATTAACTGTAGTCTATCTTCAAATGTTAATATTATTTTGTTCCACTTTTCCACAGAGATTTAAATTGTATTGATGATATTATTGTAGTTGTTTGAGACTAATTCATTATTATCCTTGCACAACTCAATTCCTAGATATTTTAAGGTAGATTCTTGTTTCCCTATGATGTGATCCCCCTTAGTCTGCAGTTCTTTTTTTATTTAAAAATAAAAATGTTGATTTTGATTTATTGAAATGGAGTCCTGAAGTCATGTGAAATTTGTCAATTAATATATCTAATTTTTCTAATGTATCTTTTGTATTAGATAATGTTAGTAATATGTCATCAGCAAATAACATTACTTTAGAATTGCATTGTTCATAAACATCTATTCCTTTGATTTTTATATTGTTACAAATTGAATCTTCCAATATTTCAATAGCCAGAGCAAATAGAATCAGTGACATGTGACATCCTTGTTTAGTGCCTTTTGTTATATGTATATATTCAGAGGTAAAAGGACCTAACTTGACATACACTAAATTATTTGTATATATATTCTTCAGGAGATGAACAAAGGATGCAGGAAATTCAAATAACATTAGGATTTTGAATAAATAGTCACAATTAAGGGAATCAAATGCTTTCTCTATATCTAAGCCAATTATGAGTGTTTATTTTCTTTATTAACATAATATATAAGAGAAATTATCCTTTTAATATTGTCATGTGTGTGTCTATGATATATACATCTAGTTTGATCATTATTTATTGTTTTGGATAGTGGTATTTTCATTGTGTTAGTTAATATTGTCATAAATATCTTATAGTCATTATTTAATAATGATATAGGTCTATATGAGGTACAGAGGTTTGGGATTTGTTTTCCTTTAGGATTGGTGTGGTTAAGGAATATTTCTGAGTTGGTGGTATTAAAGCTTGTGACTGAATTTCTAACAGAGTTTTATGGAAGAGGGATAGTATCTTTGAAGGAAAAAGTTTATATATTTCCATAATACTGCCATCTATACCTGGAGCTTTATTATTTTTTACCCTCTTTTATTGTATCTGTAATTTCTTAGTAGGATATGGGTGCTTGCAGATCTAGTTTTAATTTTTCTGGCATTTTTTTATATTAGAACATTTTTCATCTAGATTTAATTGATCAATGTGTATATTTTCTTTTTTGGAAATGTTCCATATAGTGATTTCTATAGGCATCGAGAATGTCACCTATATCTGAGACATTTTTCCCTTTCTTTTCATGGAAGGTAATTTTAATGTTATTAGCTTTTGATTATATGTTGATTCTTGTGGATAAATTATGTAAATATTTGGGAGAAGTGGCCAGTGTATTAATTTTTAGTTTTTCTAAAGCTAAACTGGTTTTATGTGTTAGAATTTCATTGTATTTATTGTTTAATACTGCTACTTTCTTTTTCATCTCCAAATGATTTTGATTTTTTTCAGCTTTTACTGACAAAAGTTTGGATTGTAGATCTAATAATTCAGAATCCCATTCTTTGATTTTTTATACCAAGTTAGGGTTTTACCATATATGTAAGCTTTTAATGAGTCCCATATCATTATTTTATTTATCTCTGTGGTGTAATTAATATCTAAGAAGAACAGTAATTTAAATAATAACCAGGGTTTGAACTCTTTAATTTTAGTTATATATGTTGGAATCCTGGAGTGGAATCCTGGAGTTAAAGATTAATGGTTTGTACCCATTTTGAAGTTTTAGAATCAATGAATTGTGGTCTGAAAGGGGGCAGGGATTGATTGAGAAATTAATGATTTTAGAGTGTAAGTCATGGGCAGCAAATATTTTATCTATTCTAGTTTGGGTACCAAATCTGTGATCTTGATGGGAAAACAACAAAGATTTATCTTCTTTAAATTTGAAAGTGTCTACAAGATGAAATTATTCTACCCACTTGTTTAAAGCTTTTTATACAGCAGATGTACACAGCGGTCTTTTATCTGTAGTTTCAGAAATATCAAATATACAGTTAAAATCTCCTCCCAATATTAAATTGCCTTTATAATTATTGGAAATGAAATCCAAGTGTTTTTAACAGTTCCTGTTCCAATGCCATGGAACCAGTATAGACTGGCTAAGGTCCATATTCCTTTATTATATTTAACTATTACTAATGCCATAAGGCCTTCTTTATCTTCATACTTATACATGATTCCTGGGTTAATCACATTTGTTTTCCATAAAATTGTTACCCCTTTTGTCTTTGCATCAATATCATATATTCCTTAGGATTCCATTTGTAATTGTAATTTGTTTTGGAATGAGTTTCTTAAAAGAAGATAATTTGTGCTTTGTTCAGTTTTAAATATTTCAGTAGATTTGATCTCTTGCTAGGATTGTTTAAGCCATTGCTATTTAAAGATAATAAAGTTAAATCCATTGTACATTATTTAGACTATGTATTTTTTGTTTTATTGTGACTATTAAACATTCTCCTCTAATAACTGTAAAGTATATGTTTGAGCTTTTAAAGGAAATTATGTTTTATACTTTGAGTGTTTACCAATAAAGTAATGTTTTGGTCAGACATACTAAAAATGTTTTTGTGAAATAAATTTAAATGAATAAATGTTAACAAAACTAAGATCCGCACTAGCCATGGGATGAAAATCATTCCTGATCCATCAGATTATCACTCATACCTTGACAATCCAGAACATCTGAGCTCCATAAATTGAATTATCATATGGATATCATTTGTAATAGGAATAAGCAATATTTATATTATTTTGCGCAGTTATAGTAATACTGTATATTAGACAGAATTCTAATACAATATAAATGTCTACTTATTGTATAAGTGATTAATATTTACATGAAAGATAGATAACAAGCAATTCAAACTTAGTAAAGTAGGATGTATCATATATAAAACCTCATAAAAGATTATAGCATACAGTTATTTAACATATTGACCCTTACTGATGAAGTCTTTCAAAACGTATTACTTAATATAAATAGAGGGAAATAATATTTATACCTAATGTTTATAATACAATTATTTTACTGGATATATCAGAAGTTATATTTCATTGTTTGCCAGCATTTAAGTAATCACTTTGTTTGTTGCAAACTTACTTAAAGCATTGATTTTATTTTATGTGAACATTGATGAAAGTTAGTGCATTTTAATTATCAGTGCATTCCTCTTCCCCCTATTTCCTACACATAAGGATTTTCATATCTGTCATTTCTTATTATAAAATGAGCAAAATTATAGGTTAAAAATAACAAATTCACTTATTGTGATTAATGATTAGAAGTTCCCTTTCCATATTCATAAATTGCCATTTTATAGCATATACTGAAAGGTTTTAGATTTAAATGGCAACATTCTATTTTGTATAATCAGCAAAGGTTAAACTGAGTGATTATTGTCAATTTAACACTATTTGTTCAGAATGTGATTGTTGCATTCTGTGACATTCCTAGTTCAGGTTTTTATTGTTTCCCATGAAAAACTGTGTCAGTTTGATGTCATGTATAAAACATTAGTTACCTTGGTAACAGCTTAAGTATTATGTATGGTCAGGATGGGTTACAAAACCACAATTCAAGTTAAAGCAATTATATGACTTCTTATGCACATTTTCTTATATGAGAAATTCATCATGCTTTCCCTTGATGTTCAATATAGTGTGTCATTTATGACAAATTAAAACAGTAGTTTTATTATACACAAGCCCATGTTATTAAACTGAGTGTATATTGTCAATTTAATACTATTTGCTCAGAATATTATTGTTACATTCTGTGACATTTCAAGTTCGAGCTTCTATTGTTTCTCTTGAACAACTTTGTCAGTTTGATGTCATGTATAAAACATTAGTTACCTTGGTAACCACTTAAGTATTATATATGGTTAAGATGGGTTACAAAAGCTACATTTCAAGTTAAAGCAATTATATGACTTGTTATGCACATTTACTTATATGAGAAAATCATCATGCCTTCCCTTGATGTGCAATGTAGTGTATGTTATTTATGACTAGTTAAGATAGTAGTGTTATTATACACAAGCCCATGTTATTAAATCCTGTCTTTAATATCTAAATTCATCAGACTGCTTCATCTTATGTGATGATTATGTATTTTATGTCTAGATTTGCTAAAATCATGCATTACATAACTATTGTGTGTGTGTTTTTTTTTTTGGTTGTTGCTTAGTTCTTTGAGAGACAACAAGCTGTAATGCTTATTCTTATTATTGGTTCCTTCCAAGCATGTTTATACAATCCATAGACTTTAAATTATGAGACCCTTATAGCATCTTATTTGTTATAAGTATATTTCCATCCTTACATACACACATATCAGTACTTCAAGCAGGAGCAACAATGCCCATCCAGTTTTTCCAGAATACCATTCGCTAGTTCATGTGGTATGTTTCCAGGCTGTTATTAAAATATCCAAACCAGTATTTGTCCTGTTCCATTTTACCAGCCTGTTCCATGCAGTGGCCACTCTGCTAGATATTTCCATGAAGGAAATCTGATGACTCTCTAGCACTTCCCAGCAACCCCAAACACCCCTAGAATCAGCTATACCCATATGCCCAACACGTCATAGCAAGCTCACCTCCCAGACCACTGCAAAGGGTATTGCACAGGATCAAGTGCTCTTAATCTTTCGCAATAACTCAGACTTCCACTGTTATGTAAGTCCTTAATGTGTTTGGACCAAAATACTTTTGAAATATAAAATTGCACTTATTATTTATTTATTTATTTTTATCAAGAATCAACTTAATGAGACAAAGTGTTGGGAGACCATCAATATGTGTACATGTGGTTTAAAACAGTCCTTTTATTTTATATATATATATATATATATATATATATATATATATATATATATATTTATTTATATATATATTTTTTTTAAACCAAAAACATCATTGCTTAGAATCATCTCGGAGGCTCCTCAGAGCCATTAAGCATTATCGTCACTCTATCTCCATTACCAAAGCAACCTGGGAGCATCTGTTTCTGTTAGTCTGTGTACTGCATACCAGAGGCTCATGATGCACCTGAAGCAAAGCTTCACTTCACTGCAACTTCAAGCCTAAATTCACTCTCTTTCGGCGAGACAGCAGCCAGGAAAAGAACGGAAAGCAGACAGATAAAAAAAAAAAAACCTCCCAACAAGCCACCACAACAAGAGATAGCACATTCTTCCAGCCTTCCCACCTCTCACTCAGCAGATGTATAAACAAACTATTCTCTGCCAAATATCCCAAATCACAGTTTTATCCACCCCTTCCACTGGATCCAGGCTAAAACACCAAATGTCTCTTCCTAATACACAAGCATCAGTAAACCTCAGTCACAAGCTGCAACCCACAACTTCCCAGAGATGCAAATGGCAACATACAACAGCTGCTAGACACAGCTGCATCCACACACATCATGTCAGGCTTAATCAAACAGCACTCAAAGCTATGATACCTGCCATAATTGATATTAACTATGTTTAGACAGAATAATAATGACATTTGTACTAGCTGCCAGACAAAGCTGCATCCATGCACAGCATATCAGGATTGATCAAAGAGCACTCGTAGCTGTGATACCTGCCATAATTGATATTAACTATGTTTAGACAGAATAATGATGACATTTGTACTAAGCTTGCTACTGTTATTTAACCAGGATATACATGACATTTCTACATCATACTTTAACCGAAAAAGGCATTAGTCTCCATGACAGCATTTTTTTTCCAAAACACTCTGCTGTTACTGCTATTATATATGATGTTAATTTGTTACATTTGAGTCTGAACTCTGATGAATGGTACCTTGTTGAATTAGTTAATTAATTACTTAAATTATTATAAGTAAAAGCAATGAAAAATTAACAAGATAAGTATTCTTTGAGTTCAAGTAGGGGAATAGAAACTTCTATGTTTGTATTATATGTTGCTTTGGCTTATATATAATGTAAATAGTAACCCATCTTGACTTACCTTTGTTTGTGAAGAATTATTGGACTCTGAACATTCTGAATAAATCATTACTGTTTCTCAGTTGTTTAAGAAACTCTCTTTTTTTTAAAAAATAAAAACAAATGACAAGTGATGTACCATATCAGTTGATACTTTGAGAGATATAGTTGTAAGAGTTAATTTTTTTTTGGGACAGCTATCTTGGAATCAGTTTTTTGTTTCTTCTTTCTAGCATCAGTCCAAGGATTTGTTTCTTTTATTCTTTTAAGAGTAGGGGGCATCCATTCCATTTCTTCTGGGATAGACACGATGTTGTTGTTTTTGATGAATATAGTAGCTTCTTCTAAGTCACTAAAGGTTCTCATCTCATTGGCAAAAATTATTTTTATCTTGGCTGGATGCCAGCTGTGCTTTAATGCTGTTTTGTTTCAACAGTTTTATTATTGGCCAGACTTTTTTCCTTTGTTCTAATATTCTGGAAGAATAATCATTGTCAAACCTTATCAGGCTTTGATTGTATTTTAAGGGTGATTTTCTCTAAGCAGATTTTAATATTAGTTCCTTGTCCAGAAATGAAAGACATTTTATAACTATGGATCTAGGTGGAGTATTTGTTGAGTTAGAAGCATGTTTCCTCAGTGCTCTATGCACCCTTTCAATTCCAAATGAAAGTTCCTCTTTCAAGTCTAAAATTTCAGGAATCCGGGTTGTTAAGAATGAAATAATGTCTTCTCCGTCAGTGTTTTCAGGCAAAGCAAAGATCCTTATGTTGTTTCTCCTTTCCCTGTTTTCAAAGTCATCTATTTTGTTAAGCAGCCATTTAGTCTGTTTAAGCAGAAATTCTTTTTGGAATTCTTCCTCTTTGAGTCTCCCTTTAATGTCATTTAGAGAAGTCTCTATATTTGTTGTTTTTGTATGGTGTTGCTGCAATAGTTCCTTAAGAGTATCAGTCTGTTTTTGAGAATTTAATTTGAGGTTTTAAAGCCATCCATCTTCAAAGATAGTTCCTGTAAGGTAGATGTCATCAATTGCAGTTCTTTTTTCAAAGCAGCATCTGGATGAGAATTCCTTGAGTTGTTCATATTCAGTGACTCAATATATCTCCAAGTTACTTGACAGGAAAATGTTTGTATATCTCCACCAAAATTGATATTTATGTAGTTTAGTAGTTTATCTATAGATTTCTGATGTTTTAAACTTGAAAATAATAACATTTTCCTATATTATTATACTAGTTTATGGAGCTCTCAAAATTCACTGCTCGTAGTTGGCCATTTAGGATCTGCCCCCACTAAGTATTACTCTTGCTACTATACTACAAAGCACACAATCTGCCATGCTGTGCTGTTTTCTTCAGTAATGCTTGTTGTCACCTAGTGTTAGCCATGCAGTTCCATTGTGGAGTACACAGTATACTCAGTCTACACTCTGTAATAAACTCACTACCAGTTAGTGTTAAATCTGCTCTTATACTGCAAGCTATCTGCTATACCTGATTCCTGCCAGCACCAGCAATCTATGACTCCCTGGGCCCTATGGTATCTGTGATGAACTCAGTTCAGCCCTGAGCTATACAGCATACTAAGTTGTTGCTCCTAGTATGGCTGTTTTCACTCCTTTGGACATTGCAAGCACACTAACAAATCTGGGGCTCTGTTTATGAAGTACACATCTGTCGATACTGTAGCCAAGACATACAAGTTTATATATCTAGTACATAGAAAAAATGAATGTCTGCTTGGGATGACATGATTGACAGACCTTGATGCTTTGCCAGAGATGGCCTACATCTGTCACTCCTGCATTTTCGGGTACCGGCTAAGGCTCTTGCCATCCCTATAGTGCCTTTTTAGGTGGTATTCCAAAGATTAAATTACCACTGTAACAGCTATAAATAAATGCAATCTGAGGGTCATTCTGCTCAACAATAGAAGTCTAAATCTCAAGATGCACTCGCTTGAAGCACTCCACAAAGTGGAGAACTTTGACATTTGTGCTGTAACAGAGACCTGGTTTAAAGCTGCAGAAAGCACCCCTTGCGCTATAACACATTCCACACCTTTTGGCCCCAAAACATGGACTGAAGCTCCAAAGGTGGTGGTGTCTCCATATTCATAAAGGATATGCATAACTCCAGACAAGTAGCCCAGCATAATGCACCTGAGATACTAAAGGTACAACTAACATTCGGTAAGATGGCGATCCATGTCATAGCCTGTTTGAGGCTCCCCAACCATGTCCCTAGACTCTCACTCTATGTTTCTAAGTAACCTGGCATCTATCAAGGTCCAACTCAACATGCTCATACTAGGAGACTTCAACTACCCCTCCATCAACTGGCAAAACTACTCAAGCACCAATACACTGGCCCAACGCTTCCTCGAATTCATCAGTTCCAATGTCCTGGACCAGCTTATTCTGACCCCCACTAGAAGAAGCAGCATCCTTGACCTGGATATTACTAGCATGGGCAACCATTGCTCTATACCAATAGTCAATCCCAACCTCTCTGATCCGACCATAAACTAATCACCATGGAAATCCACATCTCACCCACACACCCCCTGCAAAGGTAACTACCTTGAAAAACTTCTCCAAAGCTGACTTTGAGCTCCAAAAACCAGAGGTGGCTAGCTTCACAGCACCCATGCCAATGGAAAATAGCTGCATGACTGCCAAATCATACACCAATGCACTGTATGAATATGTACATAAATGCATGAAACTAGCCATATCCAACAGAACCAAGACGCTCTTCTCCAAAAACAGGAAGCCAATCTGGTGGTCCCCTGCCATTAATAAACTCTACAACAGAAGGAAGAAACTGTTGCAGAAAAAGGTGAAGTCCCAAGACTGGAAAAACTCCCTTATTAGCCTCAGCAAAAAGTTTGAGATCCCTCATCAAATCCTCCAAAGCCAAAGACAACTATGAAGGCAGAATTGTGGCAGGCACTAAAAACAATCACAAAGCCTTCTATATTTATATCAAGAACCTCCACGACAATACTCAGATTTGCTCTGAGTTACTGCACAATGGTACCTCCTATACTGATCCAACAGATATTGCCAACATACTGGCCGACAGATTCAGTGCCAACTTTACCTCCCCCCAAAGGACCAATCACAATACCAAAAGAATGCCAGGCACCCAGCATTACTGCAGCACAGGTTAAAGCTGCATTGTCCAAGACCAAGAATACAGCTTCCATGGGACCCAATAATATCCCTGGCTGTGTTCTACATGAACTACAAAGTGAACTGAAAACACATATGTGTGCCTGTTCAATCACAGCCTCACCTCAGGCTTTTTCCCTAATGAATGGTACACTGCTACAGTCATCCCTCTCCATAAAGGGGGAGAGACTACAGACCCAGGAAATTATTGCTCCATTAGCCTGACGAGTCTGATATGTAAAGCTATAGAGTGCATCATTATGGACCTGATTAACAAAGATATAAGAAATCTTCAAACTCTAGACCCCACAAAATTTAGCTTTGTGAAAGGGAGATCATGCATTCTCAACCTGGTTGATTTCTTTGAGTCAGTCACCAGGGCTTTAGATGAAGGTAAGGCAGTGCATACAGCCTACCTTGATCTGGTCAAGGCCTTTGAAACCATTTCTCACTTGGGAATTATTGATAAACTCACCAAACTAGGCATCACTCCCTATATCACTAGGTGAGTTGCAAATTGGCTCACAGATAGAACCCACAGTGTGAAAGTAGCAGACTCCAAGTCAGACTGCTGACCAGTTATGAGTGGAGTCCCACAGGGATCAGTCTTGGGTCCTCTCCTATTCGGCATCTACTTCTCAGAAGTCCAGGTCAACACAAAGGGGCTCTGGCTGACCAAGTTCACAGACAACTGCAAGCTGGTACCCATTATTAACTCCCCAAGTGATGCAGACATCCTACAGAAAGGTCTCACTGAGACCAATGACTGGTGTTGAAACCATTGCCTTAAGCTTAACGCCAAAAAATGCGTCGTCATCCCCTTTGGTAAAAACTTAGTTCCCACTAATTACCACATCGATAGGAACCCACTGAACACTGAAGGCATTATAAGAGATCTGGGGATGCAGATTGACAGCAACCTCTCCTACGACCAATACATTGCCACTGTGGTCAGAAAGTCCTTCTGTGTGGCACATCTTATTACCAAGGGTTTTGCATCCAGGAAAAAAGAGTTCATCACCTCTCTCTCTGTTCTTCTCTCATTAAACCAATCATCGAGTATAATGCCCCATTTGGCATGTACCTCACTCGACACCTGCAACAGCTGGAGAGGCCACAGAAGTACCTCACAAAGAAGATCCTAGGCATTAAATACATGTCCTACATGGACAAACTCAAAAGACTCCAGCTATTCACTGTCTCATATCATTTCTGCTTGACTTACAAAGTCATGTCTGACCCAGCTCTGTTAGAAATGCTGCATCTAAAGAAATCCCAGTCCCTCCACACCACATGTTCCAGAGACCTCAGCCTCATTACCACAATCAACAGAACATGCTAGAGGGACAGGTTCCTCACCCAGAGACTGCCCATGCTCTGGGATAGACTTCCCATACATGTCAAGCAAAGCACCTCACTGTCTGTCTTCAAGAGAAATCTTGATAAGTGGATGGGTAATAGAAAGTTCACCCCAGGGATCACTCCAGTGGTTCTACTTGATAGAGAAACTTCTATGGGCTAGGCTTGTAAAGGCTCCAGGGCCATTAGCGTAGTACACACCTATGAACCTATGAACATATGTAACTCTATTCATGTATTTAATTAGGCATTACATTTAATTAGATATATTTCTATGTGCATAAAGCCCTTAACTATTCCTTTCAGCAAATGGACAGCAAAGATGCACAATGTGGAAAAGAAGTAAGAAATTTATAATTGTTCTTTCAGTAATGAAGCAGTTCTGCATAACAGAATGACACTGTTTCCAAATGCGCACCCACATACACACACAAACACATGCACATGCAGGCATACAGATACACATATTATCTGTGCTTGCACAAACACAGACACACACACATGCATACACACACAAGCACAAGCAAACACATGCAGAAACATTTTGTCAAAATCAACACAAGAAGACTGTGTGATCTAATCAATTTTGTTGTAAAATTTTCGGCTTAGATTTAGAACTTGTTAGGCATATATGAAACATCTAATATTCAGGATCTTCTGAAGCATCTAGAATTTTCCTGTTTTCCCCCTGGCTTGATAGGCAATAAACAAGCCTGGAAGCTGTAAAAATTCTATATATGGAGAGCAGAGGAAAGAGAATACAGCTTGCTTTCATAGACTGAAATTTTCATAGAACAACTTGCCTAGCCAAGTTTTTCCAAATGAATAATGACATCCTGTATCCAAACAGGACATTAAGGGCCAGACAGTTATACACATATAAGCTACCTCTGCCCATAAGGTACATGGGTGCCAGGTCTGATGTAAATTTCCTGTTCCCCATCCATTGGTCCAGGTTGCACTTAAATTGGATAATAGATGAACTCAGCTTCACATGGATGGGAAGCCTGTTCTATAGGAGGTGCAATCTCTAGGACACATATCTGTCTCTCCAGCATGCTCTGTTTAAGTCACAAACAAAATTCAGGTCCCTAGACCTTGTATTTCTGGTTATGTTTGACTTATGAATATGGAGGAGCTTCATAAGTGTGGGGATTGTGGATGGCTTGTAAGCCAGACATAGATCACCCTTCAGCAATCTCTAGGAGAGTGAGTAAACAGAAATGGCTTTAAGGCACTCCACATAAGACAGGTTTGTTATGCCTTATATTCTTTTTGTAAGGAACCACTGAGGTCGCTCTAGTTGCTGCATATACCTGGTCAGGTACATACCGAAGAGAGCATTCCACTCTATGATTGGTCTGATAAGGAAAGAGTACAGTGGGATAATGACATATTTGGACCTAGAAGCTATGCCCTTACTTATAAGTTATGCAACATAAAAGAATTTCCTAATCACCATTGCCATGTGGTAGTCGGAGGTATGGCTACTGTCTATGTGTGTACTCAGATCCTGAAACACTGGGTGGGCTCTTAGGGGTATATTAACAATGTGGAAATTAACCAGGATGGTTAACTCCCCAAAGGGTACAATTATGCATTTCTTAGTATTAAGTGGCTTTGGCACCATTTGTTAGTGAAAGATAGACTTTCTTGAAAAATGCTGGTGTCTGTAGGGGAGTCGAAGATAACCACCAGCTTGTAATCCTCTGTAAACTTAGACAGCCATAAACTTTCAGCATTTGCTTCCACTTCAGAGAGATAGATGCCAAAAAGAAGTGCTTCCAGTAATAAGCCCTGGGGGACTCTGCTAGTTACTGGTCTCTTGGGGGAGGTGGCCTCACCTATTTTGACCTTCTTGGTCCTATCGGTTAGCCAGTTGGCTATCCAGCAGGTGATAAAAGGGTTTATACCTAATTTAGTTCTTTTCATTGTCTGATATGTTAAGCTGGTCAGACTTGTGGGCCTGTAATTACCCAGATTGGTGGTTTGACCTCCGTTATGCAGGAAAATGACTGAAGCTTTCTTCCATTCCTTGGGCACAAATCCTAACTGTAGGCTCTAGTTGAAGAGTGATTCAAGTGGACCAGAGAGGTCATGTTTTATGCTATTTAGTCTGGGATGTTATTGGGTCCCATAAATGCAGTGTTTTTGGCATTGGAAAGTGTATTGATGACCTGTTCCCTAGTAATGGTTGAGAGGACTGTGGCATGCGGTATTTCCTTTGGACTATCAGGGGGAGTGGGGTGGGGGGTGGGATTTGAGCTGAACTTGTCAGCCAAAAAGTTGGCAATGGCCTCCAGTTCAGTGTGGGTGAAGCCATTTATAATATGTTCTGCACATTGTTGCATATTTCACTTGGGGTTATGGACATAAATGTAGAGAGCTTTGTGGTTGTCCTTTGCCTGAGAAGCTATTTTTTCCTTCAAATTTAGTCTTTGAAGTATTAAATAGCCCTCTTATCTGCCTGTTTAGATTGGTCAGGGAGCTTGTTCCTCCTACATTTGACCAAGATTAATGTTGTGATTCCATCAGATTGGCTTATCTTTTGAGTTTATCTTATTCTTAATATGAGTGGGAACAGCTTGCTCTATACAGCTATCAATATAGCTGTACAGATTTACTTTACAAGCTTGAAGTTTCAAAACTTTGAACTGCAAATGGTTTGAGACCACAAGACTGAAGTTTTGAAACTTCAAAATTGTAATAAACAAAAAAATAAAAGCAAAAATAATTTTTTGCATTTTTGCAGGGGGCAGGTCCCCATGCACCCCTCACTCCCCCTCCTAAATATATATACCAAATCCAAGATTGCACTACAGTGAGGCAAATAGTAAATTTCCCATTCCATGCTGTACAGCGATTTCCGTTCAAAACGTTCAAAGTTTTAAAACTTTGATCTTATGGTCTCTACCATTTGCAGTTCGAAGTTTTGAAACTTCGGGATTGTGAAGGGACTCCATCTGTACAGGGATTTTGTAAATAGCTCAGCATATACTATGGTGTTTACTGGGTTTGGGTGTGTTTGGAATTTAGCCAAAGTGTTGCTTAGTAGAGACAAGTTAGCCTTGAAATATTTCTTAAAGGATTTTGGTTTTGCTGGGTCCCCAGATTTAATTTTTATTTCAATCAATATTGTCTTATAGTCAGATCTGATGAGCAATGACATTAAATTGGGTGAGGAACATTACTCTACCATGTTCGTGAGTAGAAGATTGAGGATGTTTGTACCCCTGGTAGGAGAATAGACTAACTGTTCCAGGATGTTGATAATAATGAAGTTTAGTAATTGCTGGGCTTGTTCATTGAAAGTTGAGTAGAATTCCCAATCTATAGAGGGTAGTTGAGATCCCCAATAAAGATTGTATTGGGTTGAACAGTGAGGGACTCTACCACATTGAGATAGATAGTATGGGTTTCCTGGGACATGAAGGTGGATCTGTAGTTTGCAAGGATATGGTACAAGACACTATTTATGGTAAGTTGCACATGTATGAGTCCTAGTGGTCATACACTTCAACTAGTCTGGATGTGAGGTTGTTTTTAATACAGACTGAGACTTCTCCACCTTTAGTTCCCTCCTGTGCAGTAGCTGGTCTAAATGTGTAAAAGACATTATAGTCTTGAACTGCCAGGGTATTCTGCACAACTTTAAACCATATCTCCACTACTACACAGATGTCTACACTCTCCAGTGAGAGGAAGACTTGCAGGCAGTGGAGTTTCTTATTAAGACTTCTAACACTGAGCAATACCACCTTCAGATATTCTTTCATGGGTTAATTAAAGTCTGGAGGTTTATCAGTTTGGCATTGCCTAAAAAAGGCACTTTGGGCATGGAAAAGGTTTTTGCCAATGTCCAAAAGTCTAGAGGGGACAAGTGGAGACCATTCCTGCCAAAGAAGCATGGTCTGTCAACCATGGCCTCCCAGGCCATCAAATATTGTACCCCCTTAGACTGATACCAGAAGCTAAGCCAATTCTTTAAATCAATCATTTTCTGTTGGTAAAATGGCATCATCCTTGGAGATGCTTCTCAGTGCTAGGCTCATATCTGCCTGAGACACATAAGCAGCAATCTCAGTCATGTCTTGCTTCATATAGTCAAGGGAGGTACATCTCAGGTAATTAACACTCATATGAGCTATGACAGAGTCATCCTGGTACCTGTGCTTAAATGACCTGAGTGCCTGTGTGACTTGACAGATCCTAACCCTGGAAAGGCAGCTAACCATGACTCTCAGCTTACTCAGTCTGGTGAGAAAGACATCAATGTGCCTCATTATACAATCACCAATAATCAGAAAATTTTGCTGTGTGCTGATTTGCCTTAAGGGATTAGCAGTAGAGGCATTGGATACAGCGTTACTATGTGTAGCTGTGTGTGGCATTTTAATGGAGTGTTTACTTGATGGCTGAGGACTCTTTTTATTGTGCTGTGTAGGGGGTCTTAGTGTTTTAGGAAGGTTACCTTTAAGTGCCTCAGCATAATTAGTTTTATATGTAGTGTCTTTACCCTGTGCAGTAGATGTGGTGCAGGTGTCACTGACAACCTCTACAGGATTAGTTTTGGTTGTATGAGAGAGTTTTGCCTCCATTGTTAATGTGTATTTACACCTCCCACATAATTTATGTTTTATTATTAAGAATACTTGAATTGTCAGTGGCCATGAAGCAATTGCTACAATACATCAGAATATCCATCTCAATCAGATCAGCCACAGAGTGAGTTGGGAAGTGCATATCCATGGTTACTGCTCTACTAGGGAGGAGTGAGGGAAATTTAAATGCTGAATAGGTCAATAACACAAGGAACTTGATGAGCAATGCTCAGCTATGCACTAGATGCTCTAGTAGTTAAAACAATCTGTCTAGACAGTAAAGGTATTTTAAGGGAAACCTACACTGTGATAGGTCAAGATCTACACATATTACAAGTGGGAATTAAGTTGTGAGATATCAGCATCTATACAGATCTCTGCTAGGTGCTGCTGTGTGGAGAGCAGCAGCCCTAACCAAAGACTGCAAAAAAGGTCAAAAAGTGCAGATATTCAACACAGAAACACTCAATTAATGCAGCTGCAAGAAAAGCAATGTGAAAAGCAATCCCAAAACAGTGGATATGGTAATGTAAGTCTTAGAGTTTAGCAGAAGCTAAGCAACACTCTTTTTCTCAAGTAGCATGGTCGCCAAATCTCACTAAACACCTCAGAACTCATAGGTTATGAGCCAAGCATTGTGCAACTGAGATGCTTAAATAACAGTGGACATTGTATTAAAAAAAGCACAAACAAGGCCCTGTGGCCAGTCAATAACAGCGTATTTTTCTTTCCTTTGCACAATCCCAGGACAGAAAATGACTCAGGTCCCCTTTACTCTCACTAAAGTGGGACCAAGGCAGTTCTAACTAAAGACTGTAAAAGGCATAAAAAAGGGGAGATACTTAACATAGAAACACTCAAGTAATGCAGCCAAAAAAAATAAAAAAATAAAAAAGTTCCAAAAACATTTAATATGGTAATGTAGGTCTTAGCTTTCATAAACTTAAGCAGAAACCAGCAACACTCTTCTTCTCAAGTAGCATTGTTGTCGAATGTAGCCAAACACCTCAGGCACAGATATTCAAATTTTAAACAACCTAGTCCTCTAGTCAATCAAATAAAGGCACAATAAGACTTACACCCCAATTCCCAGCTAAGAAGGGTGAAGGCTACCATCTCCTCTCTCAAGAGTATAGACCACAGACCTTCTTAATGTAAAATAACTCGTTTGAAACCCAAGTGCTTAAACCAGAACAACGACACTTTTAGAATGACAAACACAATAAGCCTTCAATCAGCAATTTCAAACTCAGAATGGGATAAGCTATCTCTCCTGTCACAAGACTGTAGATCATAAGCCTTCCTAATGTAAAATAACTAGTTTGGGGCCCAAATGCTTACATCAGAACTGTTACAACACAATTGGGATACTAACAAGCAGTAATAAATGCAGCAGATTAAATGTAACTAAACTCTTTATGTGCAGCAGATAGCTAAATAAAGTAAGAATAAGCACAAATACAGCAAAAGCAAATGAATAAAGCACATTTTTTTGTTATTAAATGGGAATGTAGGAAACAGAAACTAATTCAAGTTTAAGAGACTGAGGGGAGCCTTCCCATTTAATCTCTCAGTGTTCATTAGAAGGTGCTGATGAGATGAGACTGGGAAGAGTGTCCAAAGTCAGATTTATAGTAGGGGGTGGGCATCTTAAAAGCCACCAAGTTTAAAAGCACAACAGGAGTAGGATGGGTGAGTGGGAAAAATCAAATGCAGACTGAGATCAGCGATAGGCAGGCAGAGAACAGCAGTCACACAGCACTACAACTAAATAATGATGCTACTAAATACTTGCAGTTAAATGAGGAATGCTATTTCTCAGCTCCTCCCACTAATCAGCTGTATTTTATTCATCTGCAAAATAATTATTTTCTAACTTTTTCCAGAGACAAAAATTTATATTTTACCTGTGTGCGATTTGCAGCTACTGAATGATTATAGAACATCAGTGGTAGTTTGACTACAGTAATCTCCAGATACTGGTATGATCACTCAGCTGTGGTTAGTGATTTTGTGTTGCAATTTATTTATTTCAGATCCTTTACTGTATTATTCTCTAAGCAAGCATATACTTGTTTTGAAATTTATTTTCTTGTTTACCTTGTTACATAATTTCTATTAAGTAAAGTGTTTTTATTACTCAGTTTGAAAGTCTTGTGCAGGTAGTTTATTTATTAGTACAGCCACCATTTTAAAGGGTGCTTGTTATTGCCATAGGTACCAAATGACTATATTACAGTTGGTTTATTTATAAGAGTGGACTTTACGCATGTACTTGGGGTCATAGCTTGGAATGGCTGGTGATAGCATTATCATAAATACCTGAAGGAGTGCTGCCACTAGAAAGCACACCTCTCAACCTCTTAATGCAAGAAATCTGCACATAGCCAAAAACAATAAGTAGATGAAGGCCCCAAAATAGGGATAGATTTTAAATATTCCTAAAATAAACTTGGAAAACTACTACAATAGCAGGTGCTGTGCGTTTTTGGAAGGATATGAAGCCTGGAACTAAAATGTCTGTCATTATTTAGGGATTTCACTGATTTAACAGATAACTACACATTTTATTTAAAACAGACCAAACTATGAGGCAAAATTCTGGACATTCTGTGAAAATCTGTACAGTTGAGAGGTATGCTAGAGATTGTACTACAAGTCACTGAGCTGAGAGAAAGGTGGGTGGAATCATGGGAACTACTGATTATTACTCTGTTCTGCAGTTGTTAATTGTAAGACTTACTTAAGTGTGATAGGTGCTGATTATAACCTGAGGCAACAATGTGCATTTGCCATATGCTCTTAACAACAGTCTCACCTTGAATATAATTTGGTGATCAGTGATGCTGATCATAGGTTCATAGGTATATACTTGGCTAACGACCACCAGGGCCTTTGTAAGCATAGCCGTGCAACCCAATCCAATTGCAAACCTTGTAACATTTGCATCTCAACTGGAGGGTTATGTTAGTTAGGAGGGTTATGCTAGTTAAGGAGCTGCTAAAAAGTTATGTGTGGGGGGGGGTTACTTAGGGAATATTTACTGTTGGCCTCTGTCTATAGGAGACATGGGGCCCAGCCCGGGGGGGGGGGGTTTACATTGCATCACTTTGTAACATGTACATCTAAATTGGAGGGGGTATGTTAGTAAGGGGGCTGCTAACAAGTTATGTAGGGAAGTATATTAGTTAGGAAATGTTTACTGTTGGCCTTTGTCTACAGGAGACATGAGGGTAATCCCAGAGGTGAATTTACAATTTCCCATCCAATGTTAGTTAGAGAATGTCCACTGTTGCCTCTCTCTATAAGAGACATGGGGGCCAGCCACAGGATGAATTTACGATTTCCCATCCAATGGTCAAGGTTATGTTTTAATAGGGTTAGCAATGGACTCTCCTTCACATGGATGGGGACCCTATTCCAGAGCATGGACATCCTTTGAGACAAATATCTGTTTTGCCAGCATGTTCTATTTAAGTCACAAGAAAAGTTTAATTCCCTGGATTTAGTGTTTCTGATGCTGTTCGTTTTGCGGATGTGCAAAAGCTCTATCAGGGCTGGATCACAGAATGCCTTATGTACTAAGCACAGATTGCCTCTCAACAACCTGTAGGAGACAGAGCTCTAAGGTGATCTGAAAACAACAATGTGTTAAAACCCTGGATTATCTTGGTGAAGATCCTCTGTGAGCATTTCAGCTGTTGAATATGCCTAGTCAGGTACATGCTAAAGTAGGCTTTGTACTCTATTACAGGTCTGATAAGGGATGAGTAGAGTGGCAATATAATTTTCTTCTGCCTGGATGCCATACCCTTACTTATAGGATGGAGAATGTAGAATGATGTTCTTACCACCTTGGCTTTGTGTTGTTCAAAAGCCAGATTACTGTCTACATATGTTCTTAAATCTCTAACTACCAAGTCAACTCTTAGGGATGTCTTATCAATGGAGTAATTTGCCTTGGTTAACGTTTTTCCAAAAGGCACTATAATGCACTTCTTTGCATTGAGCTTTAATCTGTGTCTTTGGCACCAGTCATTAGTCTGTGTTAGACCTTCTTGCAGGATGTTGGTGTCATGGAGGGATTTATGGCTCTCAATTTGCCGTCATCTGTGAACTTGATGAGACGAAGGTCCTTGACATTAGACTTGACCTCTGAGAAGTAGATGTCAAACAGGAGTGGGCCACACACAGAGTCCTATGGTACTCCACTGGTGACCAGCCTCTTGGTGGAGGTGGTCTCACCAATATTAACTTCTTGGGTCTGTGAGCAAGCTGACAATCCATCAAATTATGTATGGATTTATGCCTAGTTCAGTGAGTTTGTCTACGATACCTGAGTGAGATATTGTATTGAATGCCTTAACCAGATCTAGGTAGGCCAGTGATGGCAAACCTTTTGGGTTTGGTGTGTCAAAAGCTCCTGGTACAAAATAATTCAGTGTACTTCACATGAGCAAAGAATGCAAAAGCAGTATCTTGGGTGTTGGTGATCGCTGGCATGTCATTCAAAACGTCATGGAATGTGTCACCTTT
Organism: Protopterus annectens; assembly: GCF_019279795.1. NCBI lineage: Eukaryota > Metazoa > Chordata > Ceratodontiformes > Protopteridae > Protopterus > Protopterus annectens. The sequence goes on from NC_056747.1 coordinate 603,449,194, forward strand.
GACATGCATGTCATAGGTTCGCCATGACTGGGGTAGGTGGTATGCATAATTTCCCCTTCATCCATTGTCTTGGTTAACTTCTCAAGAAAGTATGACCTTCTCCCTTACAAAATCAAACTGGGATGGGCCCAGTGTCTGTAAGTTGCTAATGCTTTTGCTGATCATTTCCATGAAAATTCATTCCATGAATTTACATATTAAACTAATTAGACTAATAGGTCTGTAGTTCTGGGGTCAGTTGATGATCCACCCTTGTGAAGGGAGCTAACCTTTATAACCATTGCCATCCTCCATTCACTTGGTAATTAGCCTGTTTTGAGGTTGTAGTTGAACAATGACTCAAGTGGTCCTGACAGGTCATGTTTCAGCTATTTAGGAGACAGCCCGGGATATTGTCAGGCCCCACTGAAGCTGTGTTTTTGGCCTTAGCAAGAGTCACCATAACCTGCTCCCTGCTAATAGTTGGGAGGGGGGGGGGTTATATTAGTAGGGGTTTCCTGGGGGGAGGTGACAGGGTAGTTGAGAGTAAGGTTTGAGATGAATTTGTCAGCCAGCAGGTTTGCTATGTTACTCTGCTCAATGAAGGTGGTATCATTAAGTACCAGTTCAGCACACTGCTGCATGTTAACTTTGAGGTTTTGGACATAACAGTAGAAGGCCCTGTGGTTGTCTTTAGCCTGAGAGGCTATCTTAACCTCTTAATTGGCCTTGTTGGATTTAATTAGTCCTCTTGTTTCCTGTTTAGTTTAATCAGTGAGCTCTTGTAATTATGAAAGTTGCTGTCACTGATTTTGGCCATGACTTTTTTCCTTTTGTTATATACCCTGTTAAGATTAGGAGTCCACCAATGTGGTTTATTTTTTGGGGTTTGTTTTGAGCTTACTTCTGGTAGGTACAGCAGTCTCCATAGAGCCATTTACATGCCTGTACGGTGTTTCTGTGATAACAATTCTGCACAGATGGTTGTGAACTTGGGGTTAGGTGAGGCACTGAATTTTGCCATACTGCTGCTTAATAGGATGTAGTTTGCTTTAGAATAATTCCTAACAGTAACAGATTTTTCCAGGTTTCCCAAGTTTATTTTTATTTTGAAGGAGACATCTTTGTGATCTGACCTCAGTATTGAGGATGTGACATGATGGGGGAGTGCAATACTCTTCCATATTGGTGAGAACTAGGTCCAGTATGTTTGAATCTGTGGTTGGAGTGCACACTAACTCATCAAGGGCATTGTGTTAATAAAGTCCTGGAAACATTGTGCCTACAAGTTGGAGGCACTGAATGTTTCCCAGTCTATAGAAGGATAATTAAAGTCTCTCATAAATAGAGTGTTTGGTTGGATGCAGTGTGTTCCAATAGATCTAGATAAGAATTGTGGGATTCTTGTGACAGAGATGGTGACCTATAGCTTGGTGAGATATGATAAGGGACTCTATCTAGGGTGATTTGCATGTGGCTGAACTCTAGGGTATCGTCATGTTTAATGAACCTTGTGTTATAATTTTTGCTTAGTTCCTGTCTGTGTGGTTAATGTTGTAAATGTGTGGAAGGCACTCTAGCCTTACACTTCTGGAGTACTAATTGTGGCTTTAAACCATGTCTTGGAAAAAGTTAAACCATATCCCGGTAATAGTTAAACCATGTCTCAGTAAGAACATGAGTCCATGTCCCCTATATATGAGATATTAATTAGTGATATCAGCTGAGATTATAAGCACACGCTATCATATTAGTGGACATGTGGTTCATGAGGATGTACCCCTATCACATCTTAGTTTGCTTACGTGGAGACATGCGTGAATGGGCGTACCTTCGTTGAAGGTTGTGCGTCAGGGCTGGTAACTCGGCATGTAAAAATCAACTTTCAATCATTAGCGAACAGGAGTTCTGCTGTGGCGACCCCTAACTGGGAAAAGCCAAAAGACACAACAACACAACAACAACTTGGATGGTATTATGGAAATAAGAAACCTTTTTTAGAAATATATTAGTAACCAGAAAAAATCTTATGCTAATGTGGAACCACTATTATATGATAAAGACCCTGTTAAACTAGCCAATATTTTTAATAGTTATTTTATTGCAGAAAGTTTGACCTGCACACTAAGAGATCTCCGTTATTACATTGTTGATGCCATTTGTCCATCTGTTAGCAAATTAATGTTTATTATCTAAGATACAGAAAATGTTACTATGAAACCTGATAATTTATCCGTGTGCTTTATTTTTGTGATAAAGGGTGTCTTTAATATCCTTTTACAATATGGTGTCATCTTTTGGGAATGGCAACTTTCAAAAATAGTCTCTATTCCTAAATACATAATTATCATCTTATCAGCCTCATTTCCATCATAAAAAAGTTTTTGAAAGGGGTTTTATAAGTCTTTTATAATCTGAGAACAAATATTCTTGCCAGACTGACTTACATAACATGGCTTTCCCCAATGGAGGCCTAGAGTGAACAGCCTAGTAGATTTTTATGAATCTGCTTAGTGTAGTCTTAGACCTAGGACTCAATGTAGTTACTGTGTGTTTAGCTCTAGCTAAGGTGTCTGATTCCTGCCATATATAGGCATTATAAATAGTTTTAATAATGCATCAAGTAAATCCATATATCACTAGAAAGGCTAGCAAGTAGTTAAATGGTGTCTATATCATAATATCAACAGCTTAGTTTGTCAAATCCAAAACATCGACACCTAAGTGTCGAAAGCTAACACTAGCGAATGGCCACATCATCAAATTCTTTCCTTAGGAAAGGATTCGGGTGGCTGTCCATAAACAAAATAAACAAACATACCAGACATAGTAGGGGGCTTTGCCCACACCCCACAACTAAATATACCAACTCCGAGCTCAGGCTACATTGGGGAAAGGTCAAATCCCCAATAACGGCCATGCAAATTCTTTTCAGAGAAAAGAATTCAATGACGTGGCCATTCACTGTTGTAAGCTTTCGATGCTTAGGTGTTGATGATTAAGCATTCGACAACCTAAGCTGTCAACAATTCAATAGGAACCCATTAAACAATGTGTCTCTGTCTCAAAAAGTAATCTTACTAGTTCATTCCCATACAGAAAAGAACAGATGACAAATTTTATTAAATGTAGTTTTCACCTCATTACTTGTAATTCCAAGGTACTGAATTTCTAAGCAAGCAGATATCATTAAGACAGGCACAACAGTAACCTCTGCTAATGACACTGAACATGCCAACATCTATTTCCATATTATATATATAAAAAATGAACTCAATGTTCATAAATGCAAAGTTTTTCTTTCTGAACCACTGCAGGCTTGAAATACAAATCATTCTAAATAGCACCATATTAGAAGACATCAGACTGATGAAAGATCTTTGTATTTTAGTTATAAATATTCATTTAAAGAAAATAAAACTCAGGATAAAAATAGAATATTTCAGCAAATGGGTTTACTACACAAAATAATGTCAGTGAGGGACACTGATATTATAGCAACCTTTATAAATCCCTAATTCATCGCAAACTAATGCTCCTTTCTGTTGTTATGGCAAGAGTGAATTAAATCATCCAGAACATGGTACAAAGAAAATTTATAAAAACAAGACTCCCAGCTTGTGAAGGATATGGACTGTGTTACAGTGTTACAACACCTAAATGTTTAGAGCCTCTGTTCTCATTTTATTAGTGCTCAGCTCTGTTTGGCATATAAGGTTTTAAATAGTAAAGGTCTACGACATACACATGGCCTGGAAATAAATGATAGTTTGAATACACTTAAGCATAAAAATATATTGTTTGCTATTTTTTCATCCAGAACAAGCATAAAAATATATATGTCTCAAAGAACACCAATACTGTGGAGGAGATTGCTACTATTTATTAATAAATCAAAATCTTTGAATGTTTTCAAAAATCATCTAGATACTTAGATTAATATGAAGGTTTATGAGTCCAATGTACAGGAGTCTGCTTTCTTTTTGAACTTTAGTCATAAACACAGGTCAACACCAACCTATGAACCAATTAATTTAATGAGGTATTAATCATGCAGAAAGGACAGAATTAGAAGGAATGGTTATGTTAGACTATATAATGTAAGTTTTTCATGAAACGTCAGTTATAATATATGAATAACCTGATATTAACTTTGAGCAAGAGTAGTGACAGTAGAAAGACAGCTTGGTCTCCCCAAGTTGGGAAACTCTCATGGAGACAAAGTGAGAATTACTTATCACAGCTAGGTGATACCTATTCACTTTTAGTAAACTGAAATGTGTTTTTACATTAAGAAGACAGGGAAGGACAGTGATTCTAGTGGCAGTAGAAAGATAGCCTGGTCTGTCTGAGATGGTAACATAAAGAGAAGTTAAAGTGAGATTGTTTCATTGGTTAGAAGGCTTTTGAGTTGGTTTAGTCACTTTTTTTTTGCCTTTAAATTTTTAAAACAAGGAATGGTGATATACATGTGACAAATAATGTAGAAATGTTTAAGAACATGATAGTATTTTTACGGATTTTATTAGATAATTGATTTATCTATATTTTACTCCAGTCTGTATAAAAAAAATCAAAAGAATATAGGATTGTCTAAATATTATGTTCTGCTGAACACTGAGAAACATATAAATGAATGCCAAGGAAAGCATTGAGTTATGTGACTAAAATGAAAATGAGATTGTGAGATTATGAATATAAGGCTGAAATTAGTTCTGTTGTAAATATGCTGAAAGATAAAGCATAGAATAAAAAGTTTGCTTGAATATATGTATAGAGTTTAGCCATGTAAAGTGTGCATTCATACTGTATGTATAACAGACAGGCTTCTGTTCACAGCATCAGAATTGGAAAGCAAGCATTACATGATTTTCTCATGTTTGCAGAACAAATATCTATTAACAGATCCTTTTTTATAAATTCAGCAATACGTGATGTTTTTTCTATAGGAAGAGCTTGTACAGATGTTTCCTTTCAGATTTCTGCTAATGGCATCCTCACATCAGCAAAAGTGCTTACAAGTAAATCACAAAAGGACAATAGAAAAGTCTAAAAACAGACATTATGTGACTTCCCACAGAAGGCCAAAAAAGATACCAAGAGGAAATAACATCATCTATGTGCGTGACTCGCACTCTATATAATTATTATAGTAATTCAGTTATGTGAGAGAAGGACAGAGAGAGGTATTTTGTAGAAGTCATCATTCATATCTGTAATGAAGGAAAACTTTGTAAATATATGCTACAAATATGACAGAGTACGTGTGGTTTATTATAAAATAAGTTATTTGTAAGTGTGCTTATAGCTGTAAAATATATTTCTTTATCAGTGTGCAATTTGAAAGACTTGGTGCTTTAAACAGACTACATATGGAGTCATGCAAAGGTCTATGTCTCTGATTCAGCAGTAAACAGCAGAGCAAGACTGTGTGTCTTAAGAAGACTTTGGATCCAGCACAGCATAGGAGCACAGCACACAAATTAAAATACATTTTTCAGAGATAACACCATACCATGATAGCACCGTTGTGTAACAATGCAATATTTTATACCAAAGAGTTATAATCTGCATATGAAACCAGATAATACAATATTTTAACTATGTATAAATGTAAACATCTTACTTTTAATAACAGTAATAAATTAGATTCTTTCAGAAAAAAAGATACAGTCACAGTATGTGCAAATTGTAATGTGAGTATCCTTGCAGGGACCCATATATATTGCTATTTCAGGCAAGCATTTATTAAACTTGTAGAGGGACTCTAAAGCATATGCTAAACTTCATGTCATTAACATTTGGACAATATAATCAGTAACTTGGAATTTGACAAATGTGGGGTTACAAATAATTAATTATATTTGTGAAACAGGGCAGAACAAGAAAATCTGGATATATTGGACTGTTTTGGACTTTGTTAATCTTGTAGGGGACTCTAAACCATATGCCCTACTTCATGCCATTAATGTTCAGAAAAATACTCAGGTGAGGGGAAGAGGAGGTAGAAAGTTAAGTATAAGTAAAACAAGTTTTTTTCTTAATAGCACTATTTAAATGGTACATGATTTTCTTTGCATGTTATAAAGTAAATTTTAGTGTAATAGGGATAATAATGTAAATAGGTGCTCCTGTTTTTTTGTTTTGTTTTTCTTTCTCCCTTCTTCTCTCTTTCTGCTTGTTCAGATTTACGAAATGTAGGAACTGCAATGTAAAAAAAAAAAAGATCTGGTTAAAATAGCATGACAAAAGAAAAAAACAGTATGCCTTTTCTCATCCTTCCATAGGAGAATGACTGGGGTAAGGCCATTAGTTTTATATAGTAATGAGTTTTAAGAGAAGGCAAGTAAATGAAAAAGAATATTGAATACTATAAGGCTCTTTCCAAGTAAACAATTTTGTATCTAGTTTTTATGCCTCTAGCAGACAATCTGATAAGAGAAATGGCTTGGAGAAAATGTTTTCTGAAAGCATTCAAGTGTTTCCCCAGCTGAGACAGCTATAAAGATAATACAAAACCAGACAGCATTTAGTAGAACCACAGGTTCTACCATGTATCTTAGCATGGATAATTTTTCTTTTAGTTGAGCATGAGTCTGTGTATGTGGCTGTCAGCTTGGAACATTTGTTCTTATTAGGAAGGTAAAATGTCAATATTTGAAGATGTACATAGTTTTGTGTGTTATTATTAAGTTAATAGGTTTTAGGGGGTATTAGGTGTGTATGTGTATTGTTGAAGAGCTTTCAATAAAACAAAAAGTTCTGCAGGAAGTGATATAGGCTCAAATGGAGATGACAAGAAACAACTTTATAAAAGATTAACCTGCCAAACAGTGCATGCACATAACACAAAAGCTGGAGCTAGGCATTTAACAAAAAAGCTGTTACACATAAAATGTGGGAATAATAATCCCTTAAGAATATGATTCTTTTTATAATGTCTATAAATGTGAGTGGTCTCATAAATAAATACAAAAAAGAAAGAGTAGTGCAGTATATTAAAAATGTAGAATTCTACAGCAGACATACTTGGAAATTACTGAACATATGAATTTGATAATAAAAGGTTTTCAGGATGGTTATTCAGCGAAATACATTGGGCAAAGGAAGAGAAGAGTACTTATTGTATATTAATTTCAAGAAGAGCTCCAATAGTGATACACGATGATTAAAAAGACAATAATGGTAGATTTATAGTCTTAAGGAGCTACTAAAAAGGGAGGATAATTACAAAATTTCAGATTTACGTAATGCAGGCACTGCAATGTAAAAAAAAAGATCTGGTTATAAGAGCATGATAAAAGAAAAAATAGTACACTTTTTCTCATTCTTGCATAGGGGAATGACTGGGTTAAGGCCATTAGCTTTGTATAGCAACGGGTTTTAAGAGAAAGGAAGGAAATGAAAAAGAATGTTGAATATTATAAGGGTTTTTTTTTAGTAAACAGTTTTGTATCTAGTTTTTATGTTTCTAGTAGACAATCTGATAAAGAGAAATGGCTTGGAGAAAATGTTTTCTGAAAGCATTGAAGTGTTTTCCCAGCTGAGACAGCTATAAAGGTAAGACAAAACCAGCCACTTTATAGAACCACAGGTTCTACCATACATCTTAGCATTTATAATTTTTCTTTTAGTTTAGTTAGAGTTTGCGTCTGTGTATATGGCTGTCAGTCTGGAACATTTGTTCTTATTAGGAGGGTAAAACTTCAATGTTTGAATATGTAGATAGTTGTATGTGTTATTATTAAGTTAATAGGTTTTAGGGGGTATTGGGTGTTTATGTGTATTTTTGTTGTAGGCTTTTCAATAAAAAAAAGTTCTGCAAGATATGGCATAGGTTCAAATGGAAATGACAAGAAACAACTTTATAAAAGGTTAACCTGACAAACAGTGCATGCATGTAACACAAAAACTGGAACTAGACATTTAGCAAAAAAAGCTGTTATACATAAATGGTGGGAGTAATAATCCCTTAAGAATATGATTCTTTCTATAATGTCTGTAAAAATGAGTGGTTTCACAGATAAAATCAAAAAAGAAAGGGTAGTGAACCATATTAAAAAATATGGAATTCTACAGGAGACTTAGTTGGAAAGAACTGAACATGTGAACTTGATAAAAAAAGGTTTTCAGGATAGTTATTCAGCAGAATACATTGGGCAAAGGAAGAGAGGAGTACTTATATTAATTGCAAGAGGAGCTCCAATAGTGATAGTAGAGGGTGAAAAAGACAATAATGGTAGATTTGTAGTATTAAGGGGCTATTGATAAGGGAAGAGAATTACACTGGTATGTATTTATAGTCTTTGAAAAGTACTATAATGGAGCTTAAGGAAATTCTTGGAGAAATAATCAGCTTTCACCAAGGAATGCTGCTTATAGGTGGGAAATGGAATTTGATTTGCAACATTGAAGATGTGCCTGGGGGCTCAGAAGGGAAAATGTAATAAAAAAGGATAGATTTTTAAAGACATTTATGAAAATATTTCGCATGGAAGATGTGAATTCAGTACAAGGAGTTCAGAGTGAATTTATATACTATTTCCCAAGATAGAAAAACTGGGTTAGGCTAGACAGAATTTACATTTCACAAGAATGTCTGCAAAGGTCTTGAAACACACCCAATAACTATTTCAGATCATGCACCAATAATATCTAAAATAAAAACACAGGGCAATGAAATAAAAATGAGACACTGGCGCTTTCCCACCTATCTGTTGAAAAAAGAGGAATTTAAGGAAATTATTCAGGTGATTGGACACTCTAAATTGGCCCTATTTATGTGTGTGTGCGTGTGTGCCTTCTGTGGAAGATTGGGTACCGGGCTGGCAACTCGACACTGTAAAACTCCACTGCCAATCATGAGTGGACAGGTGATCCGCTGTGGTGACCCCTAACTGGGAAAAAGCCAAAAGAAGAAGAAGAATTCTGGTGCTATTAAAGAATATAGAAATTTCTTCTGAAAATATAGCTAGGATTGGGATAAAATTAAAGTGGAGTTTAAAAATAGGGTGGAAATAAAAGAAAAGGAGATATGCATACCACTCAACCGTACCAAATTCCTCTGTATTTACTGGTTTTGAGGACAAAATAATGTGGTGCGTCGAAGTGGGCCTTGAATTCCCATTTTTTTTCAAAATTTTTCTTTTAGTTGAAGTTTCCTGATGTCACCATGTGCAGGAGTATGCGTGATGATGTCAGCTTTGTGATGCAGACTGCTAGCCTGTCGGAATTTGGCTGAGCGCTTAGACTGTGTCTGTGTGTATTTTTTTTTACATTTGTATGTTTTTCTTTATCATGGATTTAGAATAGCAGAGAGAGGCAGGGAGCTCAGCAGCAGGATCAGCCAGGACAGGATGAGAAAATGTATCTATGGTGGCTTGACTTCCTCCAGAACCAGGTAAAACACTTTTGATTACAACTGTTCATTTAGGCAGCATTGCAAATTCTTTAACACAACCTGGAAATTATATCTACTCACATTCCTCAAGCCAAACTATCACAGAAGGATGTTGATTGAAAGAGTATTGCAAAATATCATCTGCACCCTGGCAAAGTACCTTTCCGTACTTATACAAGGATGCAGAATTCTCAGAAGGATGTAAACTCAACACAAAGTCATTAGAAAGAGGAAATTATACCTAACGTTTTTACTACAGCTAACCTTGTACTCTCAAACAATTGAGTATTACTTTTCATAGTTTGTTGAGATAGCTACTAAGTTTTATTATTATTATAAGTGGTACTTAATTGGTTTAATTCCATGAAATCAGCAACTGATTATCTTACTGTAAGCTTTCTGAAAGTTTACTGTTGACTTTTTATTTAGTCTAAGCAGGTGAAAAAGAAATAAACTGCTTCAGTCTGAGAAGTGAGAATGTGTGTCCTTTTAACCAAGTTGCAGTAACTTCTAGATCTAAGGGGTGGAGCATATTGTTTGTACTTAAGAGACTGTTATTATCCAATTTTGTGGTGATTTTATTAATGAAGTTTTTTTGTAAACGTATTTCTTAATACACACACACACACACACACACACACATGAAAGGCGAGATGAATGGATTTATTTGCAGGAAGATAAAAATAGATGGGCAATAATAATAACAAAAAATGCATATGTATATGCAGTGACCAGCTAACCAGTATGATTTGCAGTCAGTTAACTCACTTTTTCAGCCATCTACTGGGAATGGCATCCCTACCAATTACATTTTTATTAGTTTACTTATCAGAACAACATTGTGGCTTTCATTAACTTAGAAGTAGCATTCTAACATATCAGCCAACATTAATTGATTCTTTTGTACTTTATTTGTTATAAACATTATTATTCTTTTACATTTTATCCCTTCAATCACCAGAACATCCTTTCTTAAAGCTTTGCACAATTCTCCATTTACATTTTAAGTCTTACAATTATCTAAACAACTGGCTTTAACTGCATTTCCTCACAGATCTATTACTCGGCACTCCTCTGGGAAGCACTCTTGGTTAGCAACAGTTTTATTGCTCTTTACTGGTCTGAGAAAAACCTTAATAGTAAACAACAGTTTTGTAACAGTGTTGTGCTGTGATTTGCTCTTTTCGTATTCCATTATTACCATTGCTTAGAATTGATCTTTCAGTACCTTGCTTGAAAACTGATTTTTAGTATTGATCTTCTTATAACAAACTATGCGTTCATGTTGACTATGTATTTTGCAGTCTAGTTATCTAGCTGTTCAAGTAGTTGTTGTCAGATATTATTACCTAGGTATTTAGTCAGTGAGTCAGTTACTTCTTAACTCTACCTCTAAACTCAGTTCATAGACAGCAGTCATACCTCTCAATCTCTCAGAGGAAGAAATCTGGGCAAAGCCAAACATAATGGTGAGACAAAGGCCCAGAAATCAGGAAAGATTTTAAATATTGCTCCTGTAAACTCAAATAGTTGCTAGAATAAGACGTTTTGCATTTTTATATATTTTATGAGGGATATGAAGTTTGAATTTAAATGTCTGCTATTATTTATTATTATTTAGTGATTCAGTGTTCATGCTGGTATCCCACAATTCCATTGGAGTGGGTGAGGTTAAATGGTTATGTATGCAGGTTTTATGCTAATCAGCACCCCCATTTTGGGCTAGTTGTACCTACTTTTCATAGGCCTTTGTCCAGATTTTTGATGTTTCCAGGTTGAGAGGTATGGAGATATGATTAAGAAATAACAAGAATTATTTAGAGGGACTGATAAGTATTAAAGTATTTCAAAATACGGGTAATCTCACAGAACAAAAAGAGCAGCAAATACAGAATGCCAAACAGAAAATAATGGGCTACTTCAGTAATATGCATGAGTTTAGAAAGATTACTGTTAAGCAATTGTTTTTGATAATAACTCTAAAGTACAAAAACCTTTAGCACAATGACTCAGGCAACAGGAAGTAGAAATGGCTGTCACCAAGCTTAGGAAGCTGATAACAAGGAAGATAACAAGGGATCCTGCAGCAGTATTAGAAATATTCCAGAAATTCTATGATAGTCTGTATAAAGCAGAGAAATATGGAAGTCAAGAAAAGGTACAAATGGAAATATTTATGGAAGAATTAAATAAGACAAGTTAGAGGTGGAGGAGGCTCAATTACTAAGAGTTAGAATAGGAGGAGATGAGATAAAAATGGTGATGTGTAACCAATCTACAGAAAAGTCTCCAGGAATAGATGGTATTCCCAAGAAGTATGGAAGCTAGGATGCAAACAACTGATAACGATCTAGAAGGTTTTGTTTAACAGTATTTTAAGAGGAGGAAAAGTACCAAGATACTGAAAGAAACTGGTAGTAGCTATAATACTTAAAGAGGGTAAAGAGCCATCCGATCCCGCTTCATACAGGCCTATTCAATACTAAATCATTATTAAAAAAGCTCTTATGTCTATAATGGCTAAATGAATGGAAAAAGTTATGCCAAAATTATTAGATATGGATCAATGTGGTTTTGTGGAGGGGAGGCAAACATTTGACAACATTAAGAGAACATTGGGGATCCCTAGGGAAGCAGAATGTAAGAAAATACCACTGCTGTTGGTGGGCTTTGATGCAGAGAAAGCATTTGACAGAGTAAGCTGGGACTTTGTGAGCAGAGCAATGGAAGCATTTGCATCCACTCATAAAATTATAGGTTGATCGGGAGGATATATGAGAGATCTGAGACAAAACTTAAAGTGGAATGGGTTCCTCTCTGATAATCTCAGCTTGAGCAGAGGAACCAGTTGTGGGTGTCCTCGCTCACCAATGTTATTTGCATTATATTTAGAATCATTGGCAAAGAAAATTCAAGGATATAATTGGTATGGAAGTCAAGAAAAGCTGGCTCTATTTGCAGATGATATTATTTTATACCTGACAAAATCAAAAAGGGACATTGCAGTGCTGTAGAACATTTTGATACAGTTTCAGATCTTTTTGGGGTACAAAATTAATGATGCCAAAACAAAGGCAATAGCAGTAAATTATGTACCCATATAATAATTAGTTTAGCAATATCCATATTCATGGGGACATGATAAAATGAAGTATTTAGGAGTATTGATTAAAAATTATTCTGGTGTGACAGCTAAGGATATGTGGGAAGAGACTAAACAAAAGATAATACAAAAACTAAGAAAATGGATTAAAGAGATTTTGTCGATAGGGTTGACTGTGGTCAGGGATACAGATAATAGGCAAGAGGGGCTGGAATTTATTGGAGAAAACTGGCAAAGGAACCACGGTAGTGGGAGCAAATAACTAGAAAGGGAAGGGTAATAGAATGAGAAGATGCCAAGAATTTATTTGGACTGCAGGTTAGAGATTGCCTTCCCTATCAACGATTGATATCAGAGTATAGACAAAGAGAAAGAAATAGGGGGCTCCTAAATGAAAGACCAGCACTGGTAGAGTTTTTAATAGAATCGAGAACAGAAGCTGCTATTAAAATAGGAATAATTAGTAAAGCATATAAAATATTGCATGATAATTATAAGAATCAATCAAAGGAGCATAGAAAGGATTGGAAAGAAAGAAAGACTGGATAAGCAGTACACAAAGAGACAATGGGAGGATATATGTATATATCCCAAATATGCAACAAAGTCTAGAAGATTTAGGATCTTTGCCTGGAAGTCCTTACACAGGTATTTTTATACCTGAAGTAGACTCCAAAGAATTTCTCCAGAGCAGGAAAGCAAATGTTGCAGGTGTGATGGGCAAGAAAGAGATGACTGGGAACATGTTTTTTGGAAGTGTAATGATCTGGCAGACCTTTGGGATTCCCAACAGACTGCTCTGTTGGAGATGCTGGGGGAGCAGATTGGACTGATTGGGCAGATGATTTTTTGAGTTATGCTACAGAATTGGAATTGCCAAGACATGGTAAAGCCTTGCTGAGTCTAATTACGGTGGCTGCCAAAAAAGCAATTATTATATAATGGAAATCAAAGTCTAGATCAACTTTTTTTAGAAGTAATGAATATAGCGATAGAGATAAAACAACTGGAACTGGGATCTTTAGAAAAGGGAAGGAGCAAACTACATAGGAAAAATGGGAATTGTGGGAAAAATATACGCAGAGCAGGAACGAGGTTTAAGAGGTGGGATTGGGAAGAGAGATTGGATAAGCAATTCAGAAAGAAACAATGGGGGGTATATGTAGTATGTCTCCCAAATATGCAACAAAATCTAGAAGATTTAGGATCTTGGCTTGGAAGTGTCTCTCAATGCATTTTTATACCCTAAGTAGACTCCAAAGAACTTTTCCTCAGGTAGACAGCAAATGTTGGAAGCGTGATGGGGAAGAAAGAGTTAACTGGAAACATATTTTCTGAGAGTACTCTGGTGGAAATGTTGGGTGAGCAAATTGGAGTAACTTGGGAAATAATTTTTTGAGCTATGATACAGAATCAGAATTGCCTAGACATAGTAAGGCCTTGCTGAGTCTAATTATGATGGTTACCAAAAAACAATTATTAGGAAATGGAAATCAAAGTCTAAACCAGCTTTACTAGAAATACTGTATATAGCAATAGAGGTAAAACAACTGGAATTGGGATCTTTAGAGAAGGGTAGGAGCAAATTACACGGGAAAAAAATGTGAATTGTGGGATTAATATATGCAGAGGAAGAACAAGGTTTAAAAGAAGGCAGGATTTGAATGAGCTATGTAATTGCTGATTGACAATGACTAAATTGATTAAGAGTGATATATAATGCTTGCAGCTACAGCTGTGTTGGTTTGTAATATATAATGTTTCAAGTGAGATTTTGTCACTATGGTTTATTTTCATTTCTAAGTGTAAGATTGCCTATATCATACGTGATAATTTAATAAAGATGTTTCTTGTTTAAAAAATAAAGTTAGTCCATGTCTAACAATTACATAAAATGAATAAATGTCACTTGGACAGTCTATGGATCACAAATTTATAAGCAAACATTTTCAAATAAAAGTTTTCAATAAAGAGATGAAGTGTGTGTTGTATAGAGAAGACAGAATTAAATGTTATTGAAATATAATAGAATCAGAGGTCTGGAGTTCCATGTGCAATCAATAATTTTGGTAATGGTAATAGATTAATTAGACCACTTATTATTTTATAAAGCAAGAATGTAGGCATTTTGGAAGATAAAGTACCATGATGTACTTTAGCGATGACTAAACATTTTTTGGAATTACTGTTATCTAGGGCTGAGGAATAGCTCTACCTCCTGATATTAGCCAACAACAGACATAGAAAGCAAACAACTAATATTCTGGGAGGATGCCAAACTTTAATTTAAGTTGTAAAAAAAATCAAGACATCAGAAGTTATACTATGAGTATAAAGGAAACAATTTTCCATACTATTTTAACAGCAGATGCAATGGCACAGGTGAAGTGTTGTGCAACTATAAAATGATAGAGGCTAAAATCCCATTAACTTGGATATAAGTAACTTCTATACAAGTGGTTGTAATTAAAAAGAGTGAAAGTAACATAAGGTAACATTGGCTATGAAGAGATGGAATTCTAAAGATATTTTCTGCATCTTTTTCCTCCATGCCTACTGACCACCATCCATATGGCTAACCAATTAGCCAGTTGATGCACTACAAGTAAAAGACAATTGAGTGAGACCATCATTCAAGTGGCCATCAAGGTTATTACTTCCCCTAGTCCCTGTTAGTTTCATAATACAATGCCAGGTCCCTCACATGGACACTTCCATGCATGTACAATTTAGGCTATAGTGCATACTACTGGGAAAGTTTATGCCCTAAGTGCTATTTGCTGAAGCTTTTAATCTGCTGTGGATCAATCTGCCTCTGTCTCCTGAACATGAGGAAGCTGGCATTGGTCACCCATCACCACTCTTTTTGACTTGCTCTTGTAGAATTGCTGTCATTAGCTAATCCCAGGTTCTCTTGGTTGAATTTAGAGCTTTATCTCTGTACCATAGAATCAGCAATATAAAAGATATGTTGTAAAAGAAATAGCTTGATAGTGGTATATGCTGGGTCATATTAACATGCACTGTTTTAAGAGAATAGAAGGAAGTTCCTTGCATAGCCTTCCAAATAGATTCATAATTTGCAACCAGCTAGAACAAACTAGATTTAGAAATGCATGCCAGACTGTGTGAAATTATGTCAAGAAGGGTGATGCATTTTTGAGAAGTGGGTCTAAAGCAGTATGTCAGCTGCAGCCCAAATTTTAATGGCTGACAAAGAACTTTTAATAGAGGCTTATTCCTTTTCTTGGTCTTGAATACGGCAAAATTCAAGGACTTTGCTGTATTAATACACAAGAGTTTGACAGTAAAATAATTTTGTTGGCACTGAAGTATTAGACAAATAGAGCAAATAAATATGACTAATCTCTAAAAGGATCACTATTTCACAATTAACACTAGAATTTGTTCCATTGGGTGGTCCAGTGTCAGTAACAGAGATAAGTATTGTACTGGTTGAAATTCAGATAAAAGGAAATGAAAAAAGCTGGAATGCAGGACTGAAAAGATGTGTTATTCAATTGGGAAACCACTAACTTAACAGAATTAGCAGGAGTATAGTTTCTTTAAGCAAACCTAGTTTATACTGTGTCTCACCTAAATGTTATCATTTGTGTTTGTATTTCTTCTGATAAGCTCAACTAAGTTTTAAAATCTAATGCAAATAATGCAGGGATGGGGAACAAAAAACAGTCTTGTTTTTGTTTTCCTCTAAAATTTTAAATCCCCTTTTATAAACAATCCTAAAAGAGAAACAGTATCACTATACACATTTTCTGACATTTAAGTGAATTGGGAGTAAAGATTTAAGGATTTGCAAAACAGTAAACAGGGGTATCCAGTTAAACGAGTCAAAATGCTTTTCAGCATCTAAGTTAATTTTAATAACCTGAAAACTAAGTGCAGATGACAGGTGCTAAAAGACCAAGAGTTTTCTTTTATTTGACATGGCCTTTTCAAGCTGCGTGTATGTAGGACAAAGGAAAGAAGTTGATTATTGCAGTGAGCAACCTCTCAATTGTACCTGCTTTGAAGTTATGTACCTCTTTTCAGGCATGATTTATCCCTTCACACAATGCACCTATTTTTGGAGGTGTATTCCTATTTTTAGACTTGATTTACAACACCATGTGGTTTTGTGAATCCTCCAACCCACACACATACACAATTGTGAAGCTGTTTACTTCACAGGAAACTACTGACATCAATAATTTAGAAAAGAGGATTCACATGGCAAATCTCCTTTTTGGAAACAAAAATAAATGACTGTGAGGTAGATTTTGGTAATATAATTGACTTAAGTCTACAGATTTTACACTGTGTTGTTGATAACATGTTTATGTTGTATTTGCTCTTAGTTTTTAAACTTGTCTTTCTGAATAGTATCCCACAGTCCCAGTACTAGTGGGATGAGCTATTTTATTAGGGATTCAGATTTAAGCTTATTTGGTGTTCAGATTTTTTGGTTGGCTGTACCTACTTATCGAGAGCCTTTGTACCAATTTTCAGTGTCTGTAAGTTGAGAAGTATGAGCAACATGGCCATATACTTACTTAATTGTTTGTTTGTTTGTATATTTGTTTATGTTAGTTATAGACTAAAACAATAATGGCATATTTATATAATATACATCCTTTTTTCAGGCTAGTTCATTTTAATTAATTAATTAATTTCAGTCTTTACTTATCAGGACAGTCCAAGACCTTTACAATGGACTCCATGGGAGAAAAATCTCCACTTTCCACGTACATGACTGTATGAATGTATATGTAAGGTTAGGTTTCACTTAAATGTAGTTTGTTAGACATAAATGCAGTTTTCTCTTTACATAGAGTTAGAAATGCAGACATATTGGCATATATCTTCATTTTATCTTTTAATGGAAAGGAATGGTTCAGTACTAATGAATAACCTTCAGTCAAGAACAGATGAGAATGAAATGTGCTAACAGAATGTGCAGTACATTAAGTACAAACAGATCCTGTTTAGATGGTATGAGGCTTGTGACCAAGGTTAAAGAGGCATGTAGAACTTGTAGCAAATTTACACTGTTTTGGTATTATTAAGAAAGATACTTCAAACACAGATGTCAGTTGTTAGATATTATGAATATAAGGGTGAAATTAATTATGTTGTAAATATGCTGAAAGAAAAAGTTTGCTTGAATATATGTATAGAGTTTACACTGTGCATTCATACTATATGTAAAACAGACAGGCTTCTCTTCACAGCATCAGGAAATGCCTAAGAAAGCAATACTGGAAAACAAGCATTACATGATTTTCTCATGTTTGTAGAACAAATATCTATTAACAGACATCCTTTTTTATAAATTCAGCAATACGTGATGTTTTTCCAGTAGGAACAGCTTATACAGATGTTTCCTTTCAGAATGGCATCCTCACATCAGCAAAAGTGCTTAAATCACA
Source organism: Protopterus annectens (assembly GCF_019279795.1). Taxonomy (NCBI): domain Eukaryota; kingdom Metazoa; phylum Chordata; order Ceratodontiformes; family Protopteridae; genus Protopterus; species Protopterus annectens. The sequence continues at coordinate 603,467,105 of NC_056747.1, forward strand.
AAAGGACAATAGAAAAGTCTAAAAACAGACATTATGTGACTTCCCAGGAAATGTGTTCGTGACTACCTTTCTATATAGCAATTGTAGTAGTTCAGTTATGTGAGAGAAGGACAGAGAGAAGGACAGAGAGAGGTATTTTGTAGAAGTCATCATTCATATCTGTAATGAAGGAAAACTTTGTAAATATATGCTACAAATCTGACAGACTATGTGTGGTTTGTTATAAAATAAGTTATCTGTAACTGTGCTTATAGCTGCAAAATATGTTTCTTTGTCAGTGTGCAGTTTGAAAGGCTTGGTGCTTTGGACAGACTGCAGATGGAGTCATGCAGAGCTATGTGTCTCTGATTCAGCAGTAAACAGCACAGCAAGACTGTGTGTCTTAAGAAGACTTCAAATCCATCACAGCAGCAGTAAGCAGAGCAGCATCTATATAATTTTTCAATGGTGATCCTTTGACAACGTTCCTAGCCTGTATCCAAAAACAGGGGGAGTGAATGGGTAATGTCACTCCTGTAAAAGCACGGTGACGTTTATGTGAAGTACTTCAGATTTCTACAGTTTTCAACAGTTTGTAGCAATACAGTTTAATAGACGTCTAAATCCAGTGAGACTGCATTGCAGGAAGGTGGAGCAGTTCCATAAATTCTCCAGAAAAGGTACAAGACGAAGTTGTAAGACTGAATCTACCAGTTTTGCTGTACCAACTTCACAAGTGACTACAGAAACTTTTCAACCATCTACAGTAAAGCAGCTTGGCCATCTGCCTGTCTGTTGACTGGTAAGAAAATTATTCTGTGTTACATACAGTATGAATGCCATAGAGGTAATAATAATAACAGAATAAATGTATATACAGCATATTAGCAAATGCAAAACCTTATTAGGGCAAGTTAATAGTAAGGCATTATGCAAATGGATTGCAATTTGATAGTAAGGCATTATGCAAATGGATTATAATATTTGACTGGTATCTGAAATAAAATCATGTGTGGTATAAAAATGTTTATTGTATGTACAATGTCATAAAAATACAGTGCATGACATTATCCAAAGGTTAGACTGTACAGACAAAAATTGTAAAGGTAAAGAACCAAGAAAAGTTAATATGTTGACATTATATTCAAATGTTAGACAGTTATGTTCTGTCACCAGATGCAAAAGGTTTATTTCAGAGTTGCAACAACAGTCAAATCAGTTACTGATAGAAACTCTAGTACATTTTGTTACAAAGAAATGTAATAAACTTCTAAAAGACAGACGCAATGAGTTCAGGAAGCTTAGACAAGTTATACACACATCTTTTCAAAAGTGCATAGGAGTTTCAAATTCAGCAGAACAGCTTACTAAAGAATGTCAGAAAGACCATGCAATATCACAGGAAATTCAACAGCAGTTGCAGGATAAAGGAAATAAATTAGCTCAACTGACAAAGACTGGGAATTTCCTGCATACACAGTTAATCTGTGCAAAAGAAATATATTTCATAATATGTTTATGTTTTGAAAATGGTTAAGCATGCATGCTAGGATGATAGGGACATGACATGCTTGTATAAAGATATACATATACAAGACAGACATGCATGCGTGTTCTTTTCATCTAGAGTACATTTGTTTACAATGCACAAAAGCAAAAGGCAGACAACAGCAAATATAAATAAACATATGTTAAAATTGCATAGTAACACCAAACAGTTAAAGTTCTGAATTTTAAAAATAAATAAAATCACAGATGGTATTAGTCAAACAGTTTTTGTAAAATTAATAGCAGGACAGTTAAATAGATAAATAAATAAAAAATACTGAAATCCATGTAAGGTAATTGTAAAATAATGTCTATTTATGTTGTATAAATGCATAGTTATGCAAATCACAATCACATTAAAGGAAAAATGCCAAAATAATTAATTATAGTTTATAGAGTATAAAATGTGAGCTCAGACCTTCCTAGACTGAATGAATAGTTACAGGAAATGTTGGAAGGATCAGATAAACAACAAGACTGATTGCCAGGCAAGTAGCTTGAGTTTTTCTAAAGCATCATTGTTATTAAAACATACTTGTTAAAATGTTTACAAGCAACACTATTTAGTAATTGTCATAAAATGCCACAATTGTGCATAGATGTCACTGATAATCTGTTTGCAAGTAAATGTTAAAAGGACAAGAAAACCTCAGTTGCATCAAGTACAGCCAGCAAATGGGCTATAGTATATATACAGTTCAAATCAATTGTGCAGGAGGGTGTAAATACCTACTAGAGGTAATATACAGTGAAAGCTTTATTTAGTAACCTAATAAAATAAATGTATAACCAAAGTGTTGGGCTGACATACATTCTATTCTCACAGCATAAAGCAGGTAAATAGTACTACAGGGGGAAGGGTACTCTCAGTTTTACACTGACTGTATAAGCAGTACTGCACAATGGTCTGAAATAAAGCTACAGAAAAAATAAACAACAAGGGTCTGAAATAAAGCTACAGAAAAAATAAACAACAAGGGTCTGAAATAAAGCTACAGAAAAAATAAACAACAATGGTCTGAAATAAAGCTACAGAAAAAATAAACAACAAGGGTCTGAAATAAAGCTACAGAAAAAATAAACAACAAGGGTCTGAAATAAAGCTACAGAAAAAATAAACAACAAGGGTCTGAAATAAAGCTACAGAAAAAATAAACAACAAGGGTCTGAAATAAAGCTACAGAAAAAATAAACAACAAGGGTCTAAGGTATTGGTGTATTAGAAATACTGGTAAACTGGATTAAACCTGACAGGATAAGATATTTTACAAGTTAATAGCTATCATAATGGTTACTATTGTATTGTTTAGAATTAAATTGTATTTACAACCTGTTAAATTGTAAAGCTATACAAGAGATGGTTTAAAAAAAACAAGAGATGATTTAAAATTGCTTTATTAAAGCTATACAAGAGAGAATAAAGATATGCAAAATGCATAAATGTTTCTAATAGCAAGAATGGTCATTATTTCAATATGTTTTTGACAAAACAATGTTGGTATAAAAAAGCATGAATATTTTTGATTGCTGAGTATGTAGTTTAAAATAACAGGACATATGCCTTCGGTGCCAGTTCCACTAGATATTTCTAAAGAGACAAACATTTTCCAAGATTTTGCTCGATATTTAAAAAATGTTATTAAATTTGTAAAATTAGACTAAATGTACTTTATAGTCATTGTATGTACAAATGCAGAAGAATTCAATACAAATGATAGTCTTTGTATGTACAAATGCAGAAAAATTCAGTACAAATGAAATTAATGTCTAGTAATGAATATGTGTAAAAAAAAATATTTAAAGAAAAAATGGGTCCAGGGTACCTACTAGATTGAAATGCATAAATAGAAAACAGTCTGTGTAAATACATACTGTACAGGATACATTATAATAAGTTCAAAAGTAAGTTGTCAAGTTGTAATATCACTGGTTTTACCCCAGTAAAATAATTGCTTTCAAATAGTTATTATCTAAGCCCAGTTCAGTATTTTACCAAGATGTTATTGAGCAGTTCAGAGACATGAACACAATGTGATGGTTAAAATGACATTAAAACTGTATATTTTCAGCAGTGTATAAATGCTTGCAGTAGCACATAGTTATTGTCTCTTATAGTTAATTCAACAGTTGCAAAGAGTTAATGAAACAATTCTAAGTCATAAATTAAATTCTGTGATTGCAAAATAATAAATTAATCAAGTAAAATTAAAACAGACACAGCTCATAACTGATAAAATATTTTCACAGAATGGTCTGCAAAAGAAAAAGTTGTTAAATACATTCAGGTTTGGTAGTAATACATGTTTTCATTGTATTAACTATGTAAACTTGCATTTTGACTTGTATCAAAAAAACTAAAGGTTTTGTTTCTTAATGTGTTTTTATATAAAATGTTTTGAGTATATTTAAAAACAGAGGGAATTGTTAGATATTATGAATATAAGGGTGAAATTAATTATGTTGTAAATATGCTGAAAGAAAACGTTTGCTTGAATATATGTATAGAGTTTACACTGTGCATTCATACTATATGTAAAACAGACAGGCTTCTCTTCACAGCATCAGGAAATGCCTAAGAAAGCAATACTGGAAAACAAGCATTACATGATTTTCTCATGTTTGTAGAACAAATATCTATTAACAGACATCCTTTTTTATAAATTCAGCAATACGTGATGTTTTTCCAGTAGGAACAGCTTATACAGATGTTTCCTTTCAGAATGGCATCCTCACATCAGCAAAAGTGCTTAAATCACAAAAGGACAATAGAAAAGTCTAAAAACAGACATTATGTAACTTCCCAGGAAATGTGTTCGTGACTAGCTTTCTATATAGCAATTGTAGTAGTTCAGTTATGTGAGAGAAGGACAGAGAGAAGGACAGAGAGAGGTATTTTGTAGAAGTCATCATTCATATCTGTAATGAAGGAAAACTTTGTAAATATATGCTACAAATCTGACAGACTACGTGTGGTTTGTTATAAAATAAGTTATCTGTAACTGTGCTTATAGCTGCAAAATATGTTTCTTTGTCAGTGTGCAGTTTGAAAGGCTTGGTGCTTTGGACAGACTGCAGATGGAGTCATGCAGAGCTATGTGTCTCTGATTCAGCAGTAAACAGCACAGCAAGACTGTGTGTCTTAAGAAGACTTCAAATCCCACGGCAAGCAAGCAAGCAAGCAGAGAGTAAGCAGAGAGCTCAATATAATTTTTCATCAGTAAGTTAGATCAGAGTCAGACTGATACAGATAAAGTCATAGCAGTACAGTTCACTGAAGTTCAGTACAGGCAGGTGAAACAGTTCTGAGTACAAAAACTACGGACCCTATAATGAGTACAGAAGCTAGACATTGTAATTCGGCCTATTTCAGTTTATCAGCACTGTTATTGGAGACAGTAAGATTTGAATCGAATATTGTTGACATCTACCTCCTCTGTACATAAAACATTCTTAACCAAACTACAGTGTATGCAGTCTTTTATTCTGAAAGGTACAAGAAGATTTGGCACAAAAAGGACAGACTGGCATCTGTTTATCACAATGCTGGGTAATTAACACATAAAACCATTCATTCCTGGCTCATTCCACTTACCTCCAGTTATTTCCAGTTTAGTCCAGTATCATTCAGTTCCATCAATTCTTAACATATATAATACAAAAGTTCAGTTTGTTACCTAGTGGGTGTCACTCAATGTGTGCAGTTGTGGTATAAGTGCAGGCAAAAGAATCTATACAATTTAACTAAGTAACAGGCAAGCAGGACTAAAAAAATTACATGATAAGAAACAGTTTCCTATATAAGGAATTAGTCAATCTATACAGTTGTAATTATAAGTACAAACAAAACTGTACAAATTCAATGTCAACCCTGCAAGCCATGGTCAGTAAGCTAAAGTGGCCAAAAAGCTACATTGTAAGTGGTCCTTTTCTAACTGCAGTAATGCTACAGTGGGTGCTAACTTTCAATATAGGGAAACTAATGTAGATTTGTGTGCATGTACTAGAACATGTGAGGCTGAGAAAAAGAATTTTACACCTCAGTTGGTAAGCCCTTGAGGCATATGGCTTTGGAATTTTAAGATAAGTAAATGCTGATTACAATTCTTGGCAGGTAAATAGTATAGCCTACAAGTGTGATCAGGAGAAAAGGTTATCAAACAATACAGTCTCCAAGTAACCAGAATGACAAGATGCTTTATTGATCTAAAGGGTGATACAATTATCATAGTGCATCTATGTAGGTTGAGTATAAACTTCAGTAATAACTCAGGTTTTGTCATGGGTAATACAGCATTTACTCATGGTTGGTATAATCTGATCACATGGGTGAGAAACCAAAGTGAACCAGCGAAGACAGCCATTAGCAGATCCTGCATTTCATACAATCAGGTGTAAGTTTTTGCTATTATACAATGATATCAGAGCTTTGGCCGGCTAAAATCTACCTGAAATCAGCTGGACGTATAAGTGAATTTAAGTACACTTTTATCTGCTCTTTTGCATATAGTACTGTATTTAATTTATTTACTTGTGGTTTTCACTGAATATTAACTCAACTGAAGTTGTAGCTGTCTCTCTACAGAGTACTTTTTAGAATTTCTGTGTAGCCATTGATAGCAGTTGGGGGTAGTTTCAGCTCATCACTGACATCCTTTCTTGCCTTATATAAGCAGTACATTTTGAGTTATCTCTGCTTAATATCAGAGCTTTGGCCGGCTAACATCTACCTGAAATCACCTGGACGTATAAGTGAATTTAAGTACACTTTTATCTGCTCTTTTGCATATAGTACTGTATTTAATTTATTTATTTGTGTTTTTCACTGAATATTAACTCAACTGAAGTTGCAGTTCCCCACCCCCCCTCATTGTTCTTGTTTTGGTATTAGTGTTGGTGGCTTTGAAACTGCCCGCCCCTCTTGTAGATTTGTATTTGGATACTCCTTCTGGGCCCATCTCATTTGCTCACTCAACTGAGTGCGGTGAGATCATATTCTGATTTCAGGCACTCCTACTGTGTACAAAGAGAGCATTTGGGAAGGACAACCCCTGCAGCCTCTTAATCCTGCTCTGTTCCTTCCCTCAAAAAAAAAAAAAAAAATATATATATATATATATATATATATATATATATATATATATATATATATATATATATATATATATCATTCATCTGCTGCTCTTACTGTAACTGTCTTAGTTGCTCTTCTTCTGCATGATATCTGTTCACTCTTACTCTGCACTTATTACTGCTTGTTAGTAGCCTTCTAATTTACTGCCTTCTGCATTTGTTTTTTAATCATTTGTTAATTTAATTGCATTCATTTGAACTGTATTTGCCGTAGTGTTGCTACACGCTTGGGTGTGCTGACCTACACTACAATTTGAATTGTATTTACTGCTGTTTTAGCTGCTTTTCTGTAAAAAAAAAAAAATTCTAAGCTTGTTTCCTGCCTTTCCTGTAACTAGTCAAGTCCAGATACAGACTTGCTGTATTCAGGACTGTTGGTAAGCTACTGAGCCCCCCCCCCCCCAAAGCCTTTCTATGTTAGAGGGAATCCTTCTAGCTTATCAGTGGGAGTGGTAAGCACTAGGTAGCCTATCTACCATGGGAAGAGTGGGTTCTGACCCTGTAATTGTAGTTCATTGGCCGTTTGGGCAGTTTTTCCATCTCTTTTTACTTTCTGGTTGAAAGCCCGTTTTTGCGTTTGGTCCCCGCCTTTCCTATAACTAGTGTAATCCAGGTACAGATTTGCTGTATCGAGGACTGTTGGTAAGCTTCTGAGCCCCCAAAGCCCTTCTGTGTTGGAGAGAAGCCTTCTAGCTTATCAGTGGGAGTGGTAAGCACTAGGTAACCTATCTAAAACAGGAGGAGTGGTTTCTGGCCCAGAAATTATAGTTTATTGGCCATTTGGGAAGCTTTTCCATCTCTTTCAACCTTCTGATTTAAAAGCCTGTGTTTGCATTTGTTTCCTGCCTTTCCTGTTTCTAGTCTAGTCCAGGTACAGATTTGCTGTATCCAGGACTCTTTGTAAGCTTCTGAGCCCCCAAGCCTTTCCCTGTAGGAGGGAAGCCTTCTAGCTTATCAGTGGGAGTGGTAAGCATCAGGTAGCTTATCTACCACAATAGGAGTGGTCCCTGGCCCAGAAATTGTAGCTATTGGCTGTTTGAGCAGTTTTTTTTCCATCCCTTTCAACTTTCTGGTTTGAAAGCCGCACTTGTGCCTGTTTCCCACCTTTCCTTTAACTAGCCTAGTCCAGTTACAGAGTTGCTGTATTCAGGATTGTTAGTAAGCTTCTGAGCCCCCAAGCCTTTCTGTGTTGGAGGAAAGCCTTCTAGCTTATCAGTGGGAGTGGGAAGCACTAGGTAGCCTATCCTCCATGGGAAGAGTGAGTTTTGGCCCAGAAATTGTAGTTTATTTGGCCGTTTGGGCAGTTTTCCATCTCTTTCAACTTGCTGGCTTAAAAGCCTATGTTTGTACTTGTTCCCCACCTTTCCTGTAACTCGTCTAGTCCAGGTACCGATTTTCTGTATTCCAGGACTCTTCGTAAGCTTCTGAGTCCCCCACGCCTTTCTGTGTTGGAGGGAAGCCTTCTAGTTTATCAGTGGGAGTGGTAAGCATTAGGTAGCCTATCTACCACAAGAGGAGTGGTTCCTGGCCCAGAAATTGTAGCTATTGGCCGTTTGGGCAGTTTTTTTTCTATCTCTTTCAATGTTCTGATTTAAAAGTCTTGTTTCCCACCTTTCCTGTAACTAGCCAATCCAGATACAAAGTTGCTATATCCAGGACTCTTGGTAAGCTTCTGAGCCCCGCAAGCCTTTCTGTGTTGGAGGAAAGCCTTCTAGCTTATTAGTGGGAGTGGTAAGCACTAGGTAGCCTGTCTACCATGAGAGGAGAGGTTCTTGGCCCAGAAATTGTAGTTTATTGACCATTTGGACAGTTTGTTCGTCTCTTTCAACTTTTTGGTTTAAAAGACCACATCTGCACTTGTTTCCCATCTTTCCTGTAACTAACCTACTGGGTAGCACTAGAAAGCCTTAAACTGATACAAGCCTTCTAGCTTAGGAGGGAGACTTTGGAGTGATTAAGTATCAATTTTCTGTACTTTCTTGCTGTACTTAACTGTTTTCCACCTAAACGCAGATTTTGCAGCATTTATTGTGATTTAAAAGCTTGTTTTTTTCACATATTGTGCTTATTTGACTGCCTGCACTTTTAAAAGTTGTTTTTGTTTAAATAATTTGTTTAACTGTTGTAGGCTACACACTAAAGTATGATAGCCTTTTCTGATCGTTTGTAGTCATTTAAAGCTGTTTTAAGTGTATTTTTTATTGTTTTTGCCTTATCTTTTCAGAAAAACAAAAAAAAAACAAAAAAAAATCATTGTTTCCCGCCTTTCTAAGCTGGTATAGTCCAGTTTTCAGGCTAGTGCTGAATTCAGGGCTGTGATACTAGTTTCTGAGTTGCCCATACATTACTTGAATAGAAGGAAGTTTCTTTGTTCACCTGTGAGAGAGGGGAGCTTTGAGCAACCTATCTGTCCCTGGAGGACTGGTTCCAGCCCAGAAGTTAGTAGTTTATTGGCCATTTTGGGCTAATTTATATCTCTTTCATTTCCCTACTATAAAAACCACGTTTGCACGGTTTTGTGCACCAGGCAGTTCCGGTTTGCTGCGGTTAAATTATTCTTGGCTCCACTAAGTCTCCTCTTCAGTTTTTCCTTGAAACTAGTCTAACTCTCAACCTAACCACTCAAAAAGCATCTTACAGCCCAGCACTTGCTCAGACCTAATAGCAAGCACTAATAGACCCTGGCACTGATTGCCCAGCAGGGCAAGGCTCTTTATTCACCTCTCACCAACCAAGCAACTAAGCAGCTCACCCTACTATTCAGGCATGACCAAAGGGCAACTTCAGGTGCACTCTCCAGTCCAGCTGGTGAATCTGGGTATCCTGAGGCAATGTTACAACTACCTCATGTACACAGACAACCCTCTCCTCCTACCACAAAACACTAACATATGCAAGAGGTGCAATTATACAGCCAAACTGGAAGCTAAGCTGTCTCTGCCCAAGACTGGAACAGACAGTCAAGAGGAGAAGGTTAACACTTGTACCACAACTCCAGCCGCACACAGACCTACTAAAACAGCACTGGCAACAAATACACATAAATACACAAAATCATAATCGGAGGTGCTAAATAAAAACCTGCAAAAGCATCAGAGACCTCCAAAGCAGAAACCCAAACAACCTGCACTTCCCGTCACAAACTAGACAACACATAAAACACAAAATCAGTGTGCCGCACAATCACAGCCCTTAAGGCGAAATAACATACCTAACACACTAGTAATAGGTGACTCTATAGTCATGCACACTGATGTCCCACTCACTAGGCTGGACAAGCAGAAGGTTACTGTTAGCTGCTTGTCGGGAGCCAGAATCCACCACATAACACAAGCACTCAGGTCACTCCAGAACAAGTACAAATATGACTCTGTCATTGTTCATGTTGGTGTGAATGACCTGAGACATACCTCCCTGGACTACATGAAAAGAGACATGGAAGAGCTCTCTGGTCATGTAGGGTATGACCATGACCCTGAGTAGCATCCTGCCCTCACCAAGAATGATACCTCAGTATAAAGAAAAAATGATCAATTTCAACAATTGGCTAAGCTTCTGGTGTCATTCAAAGGAGATCCAGTGTCTGTCAGCCTGGGACAACATGCTCGACAAGCCACTTTGCTTCCTAAGAGATGGCTTGCACCTGTCATCCCTAGGCTTTCGAATACTGGCCAAGGCTCTTGCTGCCCCCATAGTGCCTTTTTTAGGCAAGGCTCAAAAGTCAAACCCACCTCCATAAACAGCACAATTAACAAAAAACTGAGGGTTATGCTACTCAACGCCAGGAGTTTAAATCTCAAAATGCACACACTCAAAGCACTCCTCAGTATGGAGAACGTCGACATCTGTGCAGTAACTGAAACCTGGTTCAAGGCTCCAGAGAGCACCCCAGCACTACTGGGCTACAACTCATACCACATGTTTTGGCCACAGAACACGGACCGAATCACAAAAGGAGGGGGTGTAACCATATTCATCAAGGATACCTACACCTCCAGGTTAGTGGTGCAGCATGATACCTCTAAGATCATCCATGTGCAACTAACATCAGGCAAATCTGCAATGCAAATTGTGGCCTGCTACAGATCACCCTCCATGACTCAGGACCACCACTCCGCCTTTCTGGAGACACTGGAAAACATGAAGGTCCTACCAAACACCCTGATATAGGGCGATTTCAATTACCCTACCATTCACTGGGAAAACTACTCGAGTAAAAATTCCCAGGCCCAGCGCTTCCTGGAATTCATCAACTCAAACACCCTGGATCAGCTGGTAAGCTCCCCTATCAGAGGTGAAAACATATTGAACCTGGTCATCACCAACATGGGCGACAGGTGTTCCACACCGGAGGTCAACCCATCACTGGTTAGATCAGACCATAAACTAATCACTCTAGATCTCCACACCCCACCACCACCCCCAACTAAGGAAACCACAGTAAAAAACTTTTCTAAAGCAAACTCCACCTTACTTAAGACAGAGGTGGTAAGTTTCACAGCCGCCACGCTAAAGGATAACGCTGCCCAAGATGCAGAAACCTTTACAAATGCACTCTTTGAGCACCTACAAGGGTGCATGGATCATGCCATCCCTAGCAAAACAAAGACTCACTCCTCTAAGAGAAGGAAACCAGTTTGGTGGACCCCTGCAATAAACAGGTTATACAATAGAAGGAGGAAACTAATTCAGAAAAAAAGCAAATCTCAAGAAGGAAAGACATCCCTGATCAGTATCAGTAAGAAACTAAGGTCCCTCATGAAATCATCCAAGGCTAACTTTGAAAGAAAAATAGCCAAGGATTCAAAAGATAACCACAAAGCCTTCTTTAGCTATATTAAGAATCTAACTGGCAACTCACAGATATGCACTGAACTAGTGCAAAATAGCACAAAATATACTGAACCTACTGATATTGCCAACATCCTGGTAGATAGATTCAGTGCAAACTTCACCCCTCTCTAACTTCCAAAAGGGCCCACAACAATATCGGAAAAGTGTAGTGTCCCAAAAATCACAGATGCACAGGTGAAAACAGCCCTTTCAAAAGCCAAAAACACAGCATCAATGGGACCAGATGGTATCCCAGGCTGCGTCTTGCATTAACTACAGAATGAACTAACCCCCCCCCCACCTAAACACACTGTTCAACCTCAGCGTCTCCACAGGCTATGTGCCCATAGAATGGCACACACCAACAGTTATTCCTCTCCACAAAGGAGGGGCCACAACTGACCCTGGTAACTATCACCCCATAGGCCTGACTAGCCTGGTCCGCAAGGCTATGGAGCGCATCATCATGGAACTCATTAACAAAGACATTGGGAACCTCCAAACACTTGACCCAACCCAGTTCGGCTTTGGTAAGGGCAGATCATGCCTACTAAACCTGGTTGACTTCTTTGAGACAGTCAACAAGGCCATAGACAAGGGAAAGGTGGTTCACACAGCCTACATTGACCTTGCCAAGGCTTTCGACACCATTCCCCACTCGGGTATTACAGAAAAACTCACCAGCCTGAACATAAACCCCTATGTCACGAGATGGGTTGCCAACTGGCTTACAGACAGAACTCACACAGTAAAAATAGCGGGCTCCAGTTCCGACTCTAAACCAGTCACAAGTGGTGTCCCGCAAGGCTAGGTCCTGGGACCCCTACTGTTCAGCATATACTTCTCAGAAGTACAGGCAAACACAGGAGAACTATGGCTAACCAAGTTCACCGATGACTGAAAACTGGGAGCCATAATTGACTCTCCGGCCGGCTGACATGGACATCCTCCAAAAGGGCCTTACTGAGACACACACCTGGTATCAAAGTCATGGCCTCAAGCTAAATGACAAAAAATGCATAGTCATCCTGTTTGGGAAAAACAAAACACCCACGAATTACCACATAGGTGGCAGCCCCTTAATGCAGAAGAGGTAATAAGGGATCTGGGGACCCAGGTAGATAGTAATCTCTCCTTTGACAATCATATTGCTAAAGTAGTTAGGAAATCCTTCTATGTGGCCCATTTAATTACTAAAGGGTTTGCATCTAGAAATAAAGAGGTTATAGTGCCCCTGTACTCATCACTCATTAGACCCATCATAGAGTACAATGCCCCATTTGGGATGTACCTCATAAGACACTTCCAACAGCTGGAAAGACCACAAAAGTACCTCACCAAGAGGATTACTGGTCTCAAACATATGTCTTATGCAGCCCAGCTGAAAAAACTCCAGCTGTACTCAGTGGCATATCGCTTACTCAGAGGTGATCTCTGCCTGACTTACAAAGCCATGTCCAACTCAGAATTGATGGACATGCTCCACCTAAAGAAATCCAAATCACTGCGAGCCACGTGCTCTAGTGAGCTAAACCACACCACAACAATAAATAGAGCATGCTGGAGGGATAGATTCCTATCACAGAGATTCCCCATTCTTTGGAACAAAATTCCAAATTACATCAGGCAGAGCCCCTCACTAACACTCTTCAAGAGAAACCTTGACGAGTGGATGGGTAACAGAAAATACACCTCTTGGATCACTTCACTGGCTCTGCTTGACAGAGGATCAGTTAATTAATCAACGGGTGGCGAAAGCTGACACACTCTGGCTAGGCTTATAAATGCCCTTGGGCAGATAGCCTAGTACCTACCTATGAACCTATATTATTTTAAAAGAAGTTTCTTCTCTTTTTAAATAATGTCATTGTATGAAGGGACTTTAACCCTCCTTGCCTCTCCTGTAATCTAGCAGATTTCATCTGAGACACTGTGCATGCCTATGCTATATGCATGCAAATGGTTTTATAATACATTAGTCTTGGTGCAAATTCTGCACTTTAGTTTTTTTCTTTAAGGGGATCATAGTTCATATGCATGCAGTTTTTCACAATAAGACATTCACACATTCCTGGCATCATGAGAGCATGCATTCCTAATTCACCCAAAACTAGCATATAATGCTCCTTTCTGTTGTTATGGCAAGAGTGAATTAAATTTTCCAGAACATGGTACAAAGAAAATTTATAAAAACAAGACTCCCAGCTTGTAAAGGATATGGGCTGTGTTACAGTGTTACAACACCTGAAGGTTTATAGCCTCTGTTCTCATTTTATCAGTGCTCAGCTCTGTTTGGGTTTTAAATAGTAAAGGCCTACGACATACACATGGCCTGGAAATAAATGATAGCTTGAATACACTTAAGCATAAAAATATATTGTTTGCTATTTTTTCATCCAGAACAAGCATAAAAATATATATGTCTCAAACAATACCAATATTGTGGAGGAGATTGCTACTATTTATTAATAAATCAAAATCTTTGAATGTTTTCAAAAATCATCTAGATAATTAAGTTAATATGAAGGTTTATGAGTGCAACGTACTGGAGTCTGTCTTCTTTTTGAACTTTAGTCTTAACACAGGTCAACAACAACCCATGAACCAATTAATTTAATGAGGTAGTAATCATGCAGAAAGGACAGAATTAAAAGGAACGGTTATGTTAGACTATATGATGTAGGTTTTTCATGAAGAGTCAGTCACAATATATGAATAACCTGATATTAACTTTGAGCAAGAGTAGTGACAGTAGAAAGATAGCTTGGTCTCCCCAAGCTGGGAAACTCTCATGGAGACAGAGTGAGAATTACTTGTCACAGCTAGGTGATACCTTTTCACTTTTGACAAACTGAAATCTGTTTTTACATTAAGATGACTGGGACTGTGATTCTAGTGGCAGTAGAATGGTAGCCTGATCTGTATGAGATGGTATCACAAAGGGAGGTTAAAGTGAGATTCTTTCATTGGCCAGAGGGCTTTTGAGTTGGTTTAGTCACTTTTTTACTAATTAATTTGACACATTTGCTCAGCTGTTGGCTCAATTCCATACAGCTCAAACTCTTGGTGTCCTCACCTGTGTTCTCAGAGTGTTTGGCTTACATCTGGTGTCATCCAGGCTAAGTACTTTAAACTCAAATCTACCAACCCCCGCCCCCCAGGAAATACCATCAAATAACCACTCCAACTATTACTAGGCAAGGCCTTCATGCACTTTCTAAGGCCAGAAACAATGCATCATGGGGTGCTAATATCCCAGGATGATTCCAAAAAGGCCCAAAACATGAACTATCATGATGTCTGCCATCACTGTTTAAACACAGCCTCCAGACAGACTTTATGGCATGGGACTAGATAATTGCCATGGTCATCCTTCTGCACAAGAGTGGTTCATCAACAGACTGCAGTTACTTATAGGTCCATAAGTTTAACTAGTCTCATATGCAAAACCATGGAAAGATTAATTGGGAAAGTAAAAAACTTTAAAACTCTGGATCCAACCCAGTTTGATTTTGTCAAGGGCAGATCATGCCTACTCAACCTGATGGACTTCAGTGAAAAGGTCACCAAGGCAATTAATGAAGGCAAAATGGTGCAAACTGATGATCTTTACCTGGCAAAGGCATTTGATACAATACCCCAGTCAGACATTGTAAACAAACTCACAGATATAGGCACAAATCCTTATGTAACAAGCTGGATAGCCAGCTGGTTCTCAGATAAAAACCAATAAGTTAGGATAGGGGAGACTACCTCCACAAAGAGGCCAGTCACTAGAAGGTACTCTCTGGGCTCTGTGCTGGGTCCACTTCCTTTTGGCATGTTCTTCTTGGAAGTAAAGGTCAATGTCAAGGGTCTCCAGCTGACCAGATGATTGCAAACTGGGCAATCATAGAATCCCCCAAGACACTAACATTATACAGGAAGGACTAACACAGACAAATGATTGGTGCCAAAGCCAAGGCTAAAAACTCAGTGCTAAGAAATGCATAATAGTAGCCTTTGGGAAGTCATCAATTTTTGGAAGTTATCTAGTCAATAACAAAACCCTAATATTAGAACAAGTAGTCAGGCATTTGGTTACGCATGTAGATAAGTAACTTGGTTTCGACCAACATATGTCTAAGGTAGTAAACAAATCATTTTATTTTGGTCAACATATAAACAAGGGCATGGCACCTATGTCCAAGGAAGACATTATTTCACTGTATTTGTCCCTCATCATCCCCATGCTTGAGTACAATGTCTCCTTCAGTATGTACCTGATCAGACACATGCAATCACTAGAACATACACAGGGGTTCCTCGGAAAAAGAATGCAGGGTGGAAGTAACATGGCCTATGCATATTGCCTCAAAGCCCTGTCCCTATATTCTGCTTTCACAAACTGTTGAGTAGTGATCTATGCCTAGCATACAAGGCATCCTTGGATCTCACTCTGATGGACTTTTTGCATATCCCCAAAATTAATAGGATAAGAATTACTTGATTTAGGGATTTAAACTTTGCTGGTGGCATAAATAGGATACCTCAAAGGGACAGTTATGTGTTCCAGAGAATTCCACTACTCTGGAAGAGGCTTCGCATTCATGTGAAATAGAGCTCTTCCGTAACCCTATTCAAGAGAAACCTGGAAAAATGGATGGGAAACCAGAAATACACATCAGGTCTAGCACCTATGTCTAAAATGGACAGAAGCAACCATTAGATATTAACCTAGCTTATATATACCCCATGAAACTAACCTCTAAGGATCATAAACTTGCAGGATACCACTGGGATGCTTGCCTAGGCTTACAAAGACCACAGTGGTGGTTAGCATAACATAAACCTATGAACTATGAACCTAAGAGAAAGTAAACAGGAAAAGATATGAAACTTGAGAAGGTGATAATGGATGAGGATTTGTAAAACAAGAAATGCTGATATACATGTGACAAATAATGTAGAAATGTTTAAGAACAGGATAGTATTTTATGGATTTCATTAGATAATTGATTTATCTGGATTTTACTCCAAACAATCTGCATACTAAATCAAAAGTATGTTGGATTATCTAAATATTATGTTTTGCTAAACACTGAGAAACATATAAATAAATGCGAAGGAAAGCATTGAGTTATGTGACTAAAATGAAAATGAGATATCACCTTAGCATGATAGCACCGTTGTGTAAAAATGGACGCTTTTACACCAAAGAGTTATAAATATGCATATGAAACCAGATAACACTGTGTTTTAACTGTGTATAAATATAAACATCTTACTTTTAATAACAGTAATAAATAAGATTCTTTCAGAAAAAAGATACAAAGTCACAGTATATGCAAAAGATTCAAAATCACAGTATGTGCAAATTGTAATATGAGTATCCTTGCAGGTACCCATATATATTGCTATTCCAGACAAGCATTCATCTGTAATATTCATTGTAAACACCTCACCCAATTTCACTTTGCTGCAACAGGAAAATAAACTCCAAAAGAGGCCAACATTAGGCATGAGTAACACTATACTACTAGGCAGAGATCCCTGACAAAAATAGTCTATTCTTCACAGATCGTGAACAATAGTATGTACATTTTTAAAGTCATTAAATGGACACAGCTTGACATCAGCTCATGTGATGGGAAGAAATTTGCATGGTACAATGAGTACACATGACCACCCATTCCCAAGTGGTCAGTTACTCTGTGAAGCATTAGTTGGTTGCATTCGTGTCACATTCAAAGGTCTTGAATGATTCCAGATAGTGTCCATTGAACTCCATACTTAAATGCTTTGGGACACACTGTGAGCAATTATTCTTCTGAAGAATATGCCTTCCACCTTCACTGTCTTCAGTACAAATTATTGCTGTACCTTAGATGGATAAACAGGGAAAAATGAATGTAAATAAAACACAACAATATGGTGGTAAAAGCAAATAGTTGCAAAGAGACCAGCACCCAATATCCCAGTCTCAGTAAAACTTATTTATCTGAAGAAGAGTTACTGTTATCAGCTGTTAACACTCTTCCTCCTGTATAAGACATTTCCTCATAAAGATAGCCTACTGAAAAATAAACCCCATTTTGCTCATTAGAAGTGCACAGTAATGTATAAAGATGTCATGTCTGCAGCACAGTACATCAGTGCTCACACATCTCACACACTAAGGTTCATTGGATTGACAGCGATCTCCAGTCTCCAGGAACAAATAGTATGACTTCCAGAGATATCATATCCCCTCATGTCTTCCGCCCTTTAGCGAAAGACAGCTTACCACACTTATGGTTCTGATAAAGTGTTTGAGAGTAATAATAAACTGGACCTCCAAGATGGCTGCACATTGAGTAACAGCTTAATTCTAGCTCTCCCAGTGTGAAAACAAAAACTTAGCATATAAA
The DNA here is from genome assembly GCF_019279795.1 of Protopterus annectens. Classification (NCBI taxonomy): domain Eukaryota; kingdom Metazoa; phylum Chordata; order Ceratodontiformes; family Protopteridae; genus Protopterus; species Protopterus annectens. The sequence continues at coordinate 603,484,984 of NC_056747.1, forward strand.
GCCAGTGGACCTGGATTTCTGAGTAAATTGCAGTAACTGGCTAGTAAGTGCACTGCCTGAATGCCAGTAAAAAAGAAATACAGAGGACTCAAAGGAAAATCAGTTCCAACAGGCAACATAAAATACTGACTGGGAAAATTACAGTAGCTGTTCAGCAAAAAGCAGTGCAAGCTCCACACATGACTTCCAGTAACCTTGAGGAAAGCATAAAGCAAATACACACAGACCTGAATAAAACAAATGAAACACTAATGGAGTATATCAACACAAACAATAAAAGGCTACGAAAAATGGAAGAAGCTTCAAAGATACTCAGATTAGAAGATAAAACTGCAAAACTGAGAGGCTGTAATGAAGGAAAGGCTGGCTGAATATGAGACTCACAAGAAGAGATGTTTCAAAAAATATTAGAATTAAAGGGCAGAGGATGTAGGGAAAACCTGAGATTTTCTGCTGTACATGAGAAGCTGGAAGGAACAGACTGTATTAATTTCATAAAAGCACAAATAAGCATCTGGACTGGTACTCCACAAAAGGAATTATTAATTGAAAGGGCACATCATGTGTATACTCCAAACCTGGCTATGAGAAAACAACCTAAACCTTTGATAGTAAAGATGCAATCTTACCAGCAGAAGGATTTGATTCTGACAAAACTGTGATAGAAGGACAAATTACTAAAAGTGGGAAACAACAAAGTGTTTCTAGAGAATGACTACTCAATGTACACCAGGGAGAAGTGGAATAAATTTATTTCATTATTCAGGGAATGTCAAGAAGCAGGCATTAGATTCAAACTGCTGTACCCAGCTATCTTCAAAATATTTTTCCCTGAAGGAACAAAATCATTTTTTGAGGAAGTACATGCTAAGGAGGAAATACAAACATTTGTCCAACAAAAAGTGAGCTGTGAAACAGAAGGAGATTCTGCTTCTTGTTCTTTTGGTAATAAAGACCACAGAGAGACTGTGCCAGGTGAATCCTTTTCCACTATTTAAATGGAACATGCTTGAGAGAGGGAAAAAAGCACAGGAGTTGACTAGAAGAATCAAGAGTGTACTGAAAATGAAGCAGTGATGGGGTTTGGGAGATGGAGATGAATAGGAATAGATCAAGAAAATCTGGAAATATTGGACTTTCTTGGACATTTGTTAAACTTGTAGGGGACTCTAAAGCATATGCTGAACTTCATGCCATTAACGTTTGGATAATAAAATCAGTAATGTGGAATTTGACAAATGTGGGATTAAAAGCATTAATTATATTTGTGAAATAGGACAGAACAAGAAAATCTGGAAATATTTGACTTTTTTGGACTTTGTTAAGCTTGTAGGGGACTCTAAAACATATGCCGTACTTCATGTCATTAATGTTCGGAAAAATACTCAGGTGAGGGGAAGAGCAGGTAGAAAGTTAAGTGTAAGAAAAACACATTTTTTTCTTTATAGTACTATTTAAATGGTGCATGATTTTTTTTGCATGTTATAAAGTAACGTTTTAGTGCAATAGGGATACTAATGTAAATAGGTGCTCCTGTTTCTTTCTTTTTTTTTTCTTTCTCCCTACTTCCCTCTTTCTCTTTGTTCAGATTTATGAAATGTAGGCACTGCAATGTAAAAAAAAAAAGATCTGGTTAAAAGACCATGACAAAAGAAAAAATAGTGTGCCTTTTCTCATTTTTGTATAGGAGAATGACTGGGTTAAGGCTATTAGCTTTATATACTAATACATTTTAAGACAAAGCAAGTAAATGAAACAGAATATTGAATATTATAAGGATTTTTTTATAGTAAATAGTTTTGTATCTAGTTTTTTATGTCTCTAGCAGATCTGATAAAGAGAAATGGTTTGGAGAAAATGTTTTCTGAAAGCATTCAAGTGTTTCCCCAACTGAGACTGCTATAAAGATAAGACAAAACCAGACAGAACTTAACAGAACCACAGGTTCTAGCATGCATATTACCATGGATAATCTTTCTTTAAGTTTAGTTTGAGTCTGTATGTGTGGCTGTAAGTTTGGAACATTTGTTCCTATTTTGAGGGTAAAATTTCAATATTTGAAGATGTACATAGTTTTGTGTGTTATTATTAAGTTAATAGGTTTTAGGGGTATTGGGTTTGAATGTGTATTTTTGTTGGAGGGTTTTCAATAAAACAAAAAATTCTGCAGAATGTGACATAGGCTCAAATGGAGATGACAAGAAACACCTTTATAAAAGATTAACCTGCCACACAGTGCATGCATGTAACACAAAATCTGGAGCTAAACATTTAACAAAAAAACTGTTATCCCTAAAAAGGTGGGAATAATAATCCTTAAGAATATGATTCTTTCTATAATGTCTATAAACATGAGTGGTTTCACAGATAAATACAAAAAAGAAAGAGTAGTAAGCTATATTGAAAACGGTAGCATTCTACAGGAGACGTACTTGGAAAGAACTGAACATGTGAACTTGATAAAGAAAGGTTTTCAGGGTGGTTATTCAGTAGAATAAATTGGGCAAAGGAAGAGAGGAGTACTTATATTAACTGCAAGAGGAGCTCCAATAATGATAGAAGAGGATGAAAAAGACAATAATGGTAGATTTGTAGTATTAAGGGGTTACTGGTAAGGGAGGGGAATTACACTGGCATGTATTTATATTCTTTGAAAACTGCTATAATGGAGCATAAGGAAATTCTGGGAGAAATAATCAGTTTTCAGCAAGGAATGTTACTTAAAGGTGGGAACTGGGATTTGATTTACAACAATGAAGATGTGTTTGGGGGCCCAGAAGGGAGAATATAACAAGGAAGGGTAGATTTTTAAAGAAATTTATAAAAATATTTGGCATGGAAGATGTGAATTGAGTGCAACAAGTTCAGAGTAAATTTGCATATTATTGTCCAAGATTCAAAAACTGGGGTAGGCTAGACAGAATTTACATTTCACAGGAACATGTGCATTTAATTGAAGTTCTTGATATGTACCCAATAATTATTTAAGATCATGCACCAATAATAACTAAAATAAAAACACAGGGCAATGAAATAAAAATGAGATACTGGTGCTTTCCCACCTATCTGTTGAAAATAGAGAAATTTAAGGAATGGGTAGTAAAAATTATTCAGGAGCTATTAGAGAAGATAGAAATTTCTTCTAAAAATATAGCTAGGGATTGGGATAAAATTAAAGTGGAGTTTAAAAATAGGGTGGAAATAAAAGAAAAGGAGATATACATACTGCTCAACCACATTGAAATATTTGGTATTTACCAGTTTTGAAGGCAAAATAATGGGGTGCCACAAAGTGGACCCTTGAATTCCCATTATTTTTCACAATTATTCTTTTAATTGAAGTTTGCTGATGTCATCACTTGCAAGGGCATGCGCCAGTGGTGGCTCATGCTATTGGACTGCAGCTCCCCAGCTTCCAGCTGTATATTGACCAAAATAAAAAAAAAATCACAGAACTCCACACATGCGTGCACAGAAACTCAAATCCAGATTGCTGTTTAACCAGTCTGGATTCAGAAAGAAGGCAGCAGTCTACAGATGCCCCAGAAGTCTATGTGGTTAGAACTGCATAGACTGGAAGGGGATCGGACTGCAAGATCTGCAGACTATGCATGCTCAGAATGAACTAGAGGAAGCACATGCATGCATGCTCGTTCCGGCACCGAGAAACAGGAGCTGCTGCTTGGCTTTTCTGTGTGTGTGTTTTTGTGTGTGTGTGTGTGTGTGTGTGTGTGTGTGTGTGTGTGTGTGTGTGTGTGTGTGTGTGTGAAATGCCCCAGTTAACTATAACTGGTGGCTAGAGAGAGTAACTCAGGCTCAAACCCTCAACCTTGGGTGCAGGTAGCAAGAGCTTGAATGCCCTACCCACCATCACTTGTGAAAAGCATTCAGATTTTTGCCTCATATTTTTGTTCTATGTTCCTTATAAAATCTGTGGTGTTATGGATTTTGAATTCACTAAATAATGACAGACATTTGAATTTCAGACTTCATACTCTTCGGAAAGTACATGGTAACACAAAACATTTTATTCTAGCAATTTTCTAAGTTTATAAGATCAATATTTGAAATCTGTCCCAATTTTTGGGGCTGTATTCGTCCGTTATTGGCTTTGTGCAGGTTTGTTTGTGCTAAGAGGTTGAGCACTATGGTGAGAACTGAATTCACTAAATGATAGCCATTTAAGTTTCAATCTTCCTTTCTTTCAAGAAACAGCTGATTTGGCATAGTGGTTGTGAAGGCTGCCAGCCTAGTTAGATGGGATTTTGCAGAGAATTCTGTCATTTGGAAATATTAATGTAACCACATGCTTGTTCTCTTAAATGTAAGAAAATTATGGTAAATGTTGAACTTCAAAAATGTAACCACATTGCATTTTGCTGGAGGAAAGCTGATAGGTCAAGCCTTGTATAATTGTTTGATCTCAAAATGTGATGCCCGTACACTGGCCCAGCAATCAAGGAGCCTCAATCCTTACCACTAACACCAGTGAGGAGTGTCCACATTGGGAAGGATAACAAATACCCACACAGTAAAGTACAATTTCCCTTAAGAGCACACAGAGATCACACTCAGTCTAGGGCTTTCTCCCTTTCTCTCCAGATCACCAATAAAACTCCCCACTGGCACAGCTATAGGGTCCAGATCTAAGCCTAATGGTCAAGCTAAAACCTCCAGCACCTTCTCTGCCCAACCAGTGCTTCATGTCCCCACCCAAGTAGCTGACACACACACACACACACATGCACTTTGAGATATGAGTTATATACAAACACATAGATACTCCTGGGGAAGGCTGGCACAGGTTCTCCAGCTATGGCTCTTCTGCCCAGACTATATGTTAGTACCACTTGCCACCAACCACTAATATCAGCTACTAATAAGGCCCTTATCAAAGGGTGTCCAATTATTATTGTGCAATATTATTATCCAAATGGTAAGTGTGATGAACAGCAAGGCTTATTTAGAGTGGCTTGGACAGTATCACTATATACATGCAATGTATATAGTGATACTCTATACATGCAATGTACTCTAGAGCTTAAATTATCTGTAGATAAAACAACCACAGTTGAAAGGTTTAAAAACATTTAATAATAAATTATAAGAACACGAGACAATACTTCTTACTACACAGTGCTAGTCAAGAGTTCAGAGATCACAGGAAAATGCTTAAAATAATACAGTAAAATAGTTCTGACATCAATACAGAAAACAGTTAGACTAGACTTCCTATTTACAATCTATATCTAAGAGCAAACACTGTTCTAAAATAAACAGATATAGAGCAAACAGTGCTGGTGATGTTGTCAGTTCCGAAAACAAATGCAAAATGCTCTGATTCTCTGTCTCTCTCTCTCTCTGTCCTTACATTGATAACACAGTACCACTGACTCATTTCAGATTACATGATTATTCTCTGTTTCCCAGGCTAACAGAAACTCAGAGTGTAACAACCCTTTTGATCTTGCAGCTGGTCAAGAATCCAGAGCAATAAAAGACATTATACATGTACATTCTAGCCATTAACGTTGGTCTCAAAAAATAGGAAGACTTCCTTCATTCAGACATCTCGTATCTGAGTTTTGAGATCAAACAATTATACAATGCTTGACTTATCAGCTTTCCTCCAGCAGAGGGCAATGTGGTTACATTTTTGAAGTTCAACATTTACCGTAATTTACTTACATTTAAGAGAACAAGCATATGGCTTACCTTAATATTTACAAATGACAGAATTAGCTACAAAATCCTGTCTAGCTGGACTGACAGCCTTCACAGTGCTATGTTGCTCTGACTGTAGTGCACGGGGTCCTGGGTTCAAGACTTGGCAGTGAAATGCATGGCGGTAGCACAGCATTTTATTCTAGCAACTTTCCAAGGTTATACAAGAAATGTTTAAAATGTGTCCCTGTTTTTTGGGCTTTTGTCCCCCCCCAATAAATTTTGGGTTTTTCCAGATTTCTTGTGCTCATGTGCTGCAAAGATGAGACATACAGTTGAGTGTTGAGTAGATTTTCAAGGAGCTAAGAGCTTCATGGGAAGAGAGGTTTAGTGGTGCTTATGCTGAATCTGCTTGCATTGTTAATAGCACAACAGGTAGTGTACTTGCTTTTGAAGCAGAAGGCTGCGTGTTCTATTCCCACAGTACGTAGATGCATTGCTGATACTGTTCTGTGTTGTACTTTTAAAGGGGGTGGATGCTGCAGTCCTAAGAATGTGCTTTTTGGTGGAGATACATAGCAACTATCAACCTGTTATCAGTTTGCCATCCATTCCCTATTGCAATATTACTAGCTTACAATTTTTTTTTTTTTTTTTTTCCATAATAAATTTTTATTGAAATATATTTTCCAAAAACATTACAAAAATACAATAAACATCACACACATAATACACTATAACTACTACAAACCATTTATACAATATCTACATGAAATGCTTCCTATATTTAATATATTCCTAAAATCAGTATCATGCTAATATAATATTGAAGACCTTCTTCATATGTTCTGGAGTTGTAAATGCGTATGTAAACTTTGGAACTCTCTTAAAGTACAACTGCAAAAGATGGGTTATCAAAGTTCTACACTGTCATGGGAATTTATGATTCTACACATTCCTCCAAGAGAGCTTTCCAGATCGCAAACTATTATTTGTATGAATATTTTTTTGCTGATGAAACTCTATATAGCCACAAATTAGCTTACAATTTTTTTAATGTAACTTGGGCAATTTATTCCTCAAGGGCAACAGATACGTTATTTGTAGATGAAACAATGAAATAAAAAGTTGTTTGCTAGCAGCAACCTCTTCATTAGTTACAGATCTGTTTAATGTGTAATTATTTAGATGACTTTTACTTCTGCAGAGATTGTGCATATTTACTGATACTGGTGGATTATAGAAGTTTGAGTAGACTTTTATAATGGAAATGTTCTGAACTGGGCAGTTTTGTCATAATTGGTACATGCATTTTGTTTCATTGTTTACTGGAAAAATGTTCAAAACAATAAATTTAAAATTCCCTCTAACAACTGTACCAAATTATACAAGGAATATAATTTAATGCAATTAGGAAGGTGTATCAAAGAAAATATGTATGTTTCACGTGCAAGGGGCCTATGATTTGAAAACAGCCCAAAGTTAATCTTTATCTGCCACTGGCCAGATGTATTTTCTTTGAATGTGGGTTTCAATGCTGTTTCAATGAATGTGAGTTTCAAGGGCAGAGAGGTTTTAATGCTAAGGCTATTTTCATTGTGAGACTGCATTGCTTTGTTTAGCAGATGTCTATTACTGATTGTGCTGTAAAATGTAAAATAAAAGTTTTAAATGAAATTGAAATCATTGTAGAAGTAAACCAGTTTGCACATTACAGTGTTTATGGTAAATGATGTGAAATAGCCATGTAATGGGGCATTGGATTGGCTGCAGGAGGGAGGCCCCATTTGACCATGATTTTGTGAGGGGGATGGGCATCAAACTCAAAGACAGCCCCGGCTGAACTATACCTCTCAACTGTTCAGATTTTCACAGAATGAATAGATTTTTGCTTCTTATTTTTGGTTTGTTCCTCATAAAATTAGTGGTGTTTTGGCAACTCATTTAGGAATGAAATTACTAAATAATGACAGACATTGAGTTTCAGACTTCATACCCTTTAGAAAAATGCATGCTAAAGCAAGACCTGCTATTCTATCAACTGTCTAAGTTTATACAACAGCAATTTTTAGTTCTGTCTTTATGCACCCCCAATATATCTGGCCTTATCCAGATTTCCTGCATTAAGAGGTTGAGAGATACTTGCAAATAAATCACTTTATAGAATTAAATATATCCAGACCTCTCAACTGTCCCTGACTTTGGCTCAAAATGTTGCTCTTCCCCTAATAATCCCTCCACAAAATAGCAATTTTGGAAGAAAATGTGGAGGGCTTACAATTAAAAAATAATTGTAATGATCAGAGTTATAGATTATTTTTATTTCAGAAATGCATATAGATTCTCTTATTTTGTCAGCTGCACAACTTAACAGTACTAATGTTAAAAAAGTGCCCCTTCTTTGACAGGTTCCCAGATGTATTGTGTGGCTATTTTATATTTTTGCATCACATTTTTGGTCAGTTTTTCATAAAATTGTGGTTTTCTGGCAAATTAGTTGGAAATCATTAAAGACTGACTTTAGAAAATAATGACAGACATTTGAGTTTCAGATTTCATACCCTTCAGAAAATTCATACTAATGCAAGACTATTATTATCTTTCTAGATTTATAAGAGCAATATTTAAAAATTGTCCTTATTTTGGGCCTTTATCCCACTTCTATTTATGGCTTTGTCCAGATTTCTTGATCTGAGGTTGAGACGTATAACAAATGTGGCAGGGCCTTCACCGTCAGCCAGAGACATTTCAAATTATGATATACTTGTTGCACCAACTCCCCCATGTAGTGACTCTGGATGTGTCCAAGTAAGGCAAGGAGCAGTTATGCAGTATAAGTGTGCAGAGTATCCCCCCATCCAAGGTAGACACAAGTACTACAGTGGCTTTTCAGCTGTTGATTTATGCTTCTTATTCAGAAAAGGCATGTCTTTGCACTGCCTGTTGCTCTGTGTTTAAGTAGCAATGTTTTAATGACCATCAGGTAAGCTTATCTGAGATTGTAAGATGCAAGTAAGCTTTAATAAGCATGTTGTTAAAGAATTATCAACATTGAAAGCCTTTTTGCTGTTGACATGCAGAGAATATTTACATAACTAGATAACGTATAAGCCTTAGGTATTGAAATGCATATGACAGTATTTGTAATAAAGGACAGGATTACAGTATTTTCAGAAGCTTACTACATTTGTTGGAGACTTGCAGTCATCTTTGCAGGCTTTACCAGTAAACTAAACAGAATAACAGTCTATCATGTGTGAACCATAACCTGTGCAGTAATCTTTTAAGCAATTTATCTTGAGCTTGTTTCTTGTTTGCTGTTCATTTTTTTCTTTGATCATGTTTTCCCTATGAAACAAGTAGATAGTTGTTGTCAGGCAGCAGGTCTTTTTTGGATAAGAAACATTTTTACAAGTGGAGATATCACAGAGATTGCTACTTTCAGCATGTTACTTGTGCAAGGAGAAGTGGTTTGAGTTGAGTGCTGCTTGTCTTTTTATATTTGATTTTGAATGGCATTCCAGTAATGTATTTAAAAAGTAATTTATTTTTTCTTGCCTCACAACCATTTTGTTTCCATCTAGATATTATGTAAGCTGTCATGTAGCCAATGCATTGAAATATTTTTTTTCTTTTACACTTCATTTTGTCTTGATTGGACTCTCATAATGATGGCTTGGCACCCAGGGCAGCGTATTTAAAGTCCCAGTTTTTGTGGTATTGAGCATAGCTCTGCTCCTTTCTAGCTGGTCACACTACTTCCCATAGGCCCCACCCATTCAACTGTCTCCTGCAGCCCCCACTTTGATTTGAAGTCACGAGCCACCACTGGCATGCGTGATGACAGCAGCTTTGTGAGGCAGACTGCCAGCCTGTTGAATTTGGCTGAGGGCTCGCACTGTGTCTGTATTTATTTTTTTTACATTTTTACATTCATGTTCACTTTATCATGGATTTAGAATAGCAGGGGCAGACGGGGAGCTCAGCAGCAGGATCAGCCAGGACAGGATGAGAAAATTTATTTACGGTGGCTAGACTTCCCCCTGAACCAGGTAAAAAACTTTTGATTACAACTGTTCTTTTATGCAGCATTGCAAATTCTTTAGCACAACCTGCAAATTTCATCTACTCACACACATCAAGCCAAACTATCACAGACAGATGCCGTTTGAAAAAGTATTGCAAAATATTGTAGGCACCCTGGTAAAGCACCTTTCAGTATTTATACAAGGATGAAGAATTCTCAGAAGGACGTAAACTCAACACAAAGCTATTAGTAAGAGAAATTATGCCTAAAGTTTTTACTAAAGTTAACCTTGTACTCCCAATTAAACAACTGAGTATTACTTTTCATAGTTTTTTGAGATAGCTGCTAAGTTTTATTATTATTAAAAGTGTACTTAATCAGTTTAATTCCATAAAATCATCAGTCAACTGATTGCCTTACTGTAAGCTTTCTGACAGTTTAGTATTGACTTTTTATTTAGTCTAAGCAGGAGAAAAGAAATAAACTGCTTTAGTCTGTTAAGTGAGAATGTGCATGCTTTTAACAACTTTGCAGTAACTTCAACGAGATCTAAGGGGTGGAGCATCTTGCTTGCACTTAAGAGGCTGGCATTATCCAACATTTTATTGACTTTATTAACAAAGTTTTTTTGTAAAGGTATTTCTTAATACACACACACACACACACACACACACACACACACACACACACACACACACACACACACACACACACACACACATGAAAGGCGAGATGAATGGATTCATTTTCAGGAAGATAATAACAGATGGGCAATAATAATTTAAAAAACTCATATGTATATGCAGTGACCAGCTAACCAGTATGATTTGAGTCAGTTAACTCACTTTTTCAGCCATCTGGTGGGAATGGCATCCCTACCAGATACATTTGTTATTGGTTTACTTATCACAACAACATTTTACAGCCTAAGGTTACGATTTGATTTTGTTGCTCATACCTTTTTTGTTGGTTTGGACCCTTTGTTGATTTGTGGCTTTCATTAACTTAGAAGTAGCATTCTAACATCTCAGCCAACACTAATTAATTCTTTTGTACTTTATTTGTTTTAAACACATTTACATTTTAGCACTGCAAGCACCAGAACATCCTTTCTTAAAACTTTGCACAATTATCCATTTACATTTTACGTCTTACATTTATCTAAACATCTGTCTTTAACTGCATTTCCTCACAGATCTCTTACCCTGCATTGGTCTGGGAAGCACTTCTGGTTAGCAACAGTTTTATTGTTCTTTATTGGTCTGAGCAAAACCTTAATACAAATAACAGTTTTGTAAAAGTGTTGTGCTGTGATTTGGTATTTTGGTATTGCTTTATTACCATTGCCAGTCTAGGTATCTAGCAGTTCTAATAGTTGTTGTCAGATATTATTACCTAGGATTTAGTCAGTGAGTCAGTTACTTCTTAACTCTACCTCTAAATTCAGTTCATAGACAGCAGTCATACCTTGCAAGGAATCTGGGCAAAGCCAAAAATAATGGTGGAACAAAGGACCAGAAATCAGGACAGATTTTACATATTGCTCCTGTAAACTCAATTAGTTGCTAGAATAAGATGTTTTGCATTATTATGTATTTTATGAGGGATATGAAGTTTGAAATTCAAATGTCTGCTATTATTTATTATTATTTAGTGACTCAATGTTCATGTTGGTATTCTACAATTCCATTGAAGTGGGTGAGGTTACATGATTATGTATGCACATTTTATGCTAATCAGCATCCCCATTTTTGGCCAGTTGTACCTAATTTTCATGGGCCTTTGTCCAGATTTTTGTTTCCAGGATGAGAGGTATAGAGATATGGTTAAGACGTAAAAAGCATTATTTAGAGGGCCTGACAAATATTAAAGTATTGCAAAATACGGGTAATCTCACAGAACAAAAAGAGCAGCAAATACAGAATGCCAAACAGAAAATAATGGGCTACTTCAGTAATATGCATGAGTTTAGAAAGATTACTATTAAGCAATTGTTTTTGATAATAACTCTAAAGTACAAAAACCTTTAGCACAATGACTCAGGCAACAGGAAGTAGAAATGGCTGTCACCAAGCTTAGGAAGCTGATAATAAGGAAGATAACAAGGGATCCTGCAGCAGTATTAGAAATATTCCAGAAATTCTATGATAGTCTGTATAAAGCAGAGAAATATGGAAGTCAAGAAAAAGTACAAATGGAAATGTTTATGGAAGATTTAAATATGCCAAGGTTAGAGGTAGAAGAGGCTCAATTACTAACAGTTAGGATACGAGGAGATGAGATAAAAATGCTGATGTATAACCAATCTACAGAAAAGTTCCCAGGAATAGATGGTATTCCCAAGAGGTTTGGAAGCTAGGATGAAAAAACTCATAAAGATCTGAAAGGTTTTGTTTAACAGTATTTTAAGAGGAGGAGAAGTACCAATATACTGAAAGAAACCAGTATCAGCTGTAATACATAAAGAAGGTAAAGATCCATCCAATCCAGCTTCATACAGGCCTATTCAATACTAAATCATGATTATAAAGAACTTATGTCTATAATGGCTAAAACAATGGCAAAAGTGATGCCACAATTATTAGATATAGATCAATGTGGTTTTGTGGAGGGGAGACAAACATTTGACAACATTAACAGAACATTGATCCAGAGGGAAGCAGAATGTAAGAAAATACCACTGCTGTTGATGAGTCTTGATGCAGAGAAAGCATTTGACAGAGTAAGTTGGGACTTTGTGAGCAGAACAACGGAAGCACTTGCATTCACTGATAAAATTATAAGGTTGATTGGGAGAATATATTCGGGATCTGAGACAAAAATTACAGTGGATGGGGTTCTTCTCTGATAATCTCTGCTTGAGCAGAGGAACCAGGCATGTGTGTCCTCTCTGCCCTTTGTTATTTGCATTATATTTAGAACCATTGGCAAAGAAAATAAGGGACTCAGAAATTCAAGGATATAATTGGTCTGGAAGTCAAATAAAACTGGCTTTATTTGCAGATGATATTATTTCATACCTGACACAAGCAAAAAGGGACATTACAGTCCTGTGGAACATTTTGAGACAGTTTCAAATATTTTTGAGGTACAAAATTAATGAAGCTAAAAGAAAGGCAATATCGGTAAATTATACACCCATACACTAATTGGTTTAGTAATATTTATGGGGACATGATAAAATGAAGTATTTAGGATTATGGATTGAAAATGATTCTGGTGTGGCAGCTAAGCATATGTGGGAAGAGAGTAAACAAAAGATAATACAAAAACTACGAAAATGGAAGCTCTGTTATATGGATACCGATAGTAATGTACAAGCAGTTAACATGTTTTTAGTCCCTTTAGTCTTATACACAGCTCAGGCATACTTTTATCAACCAGAAAAGAAGTTGTGGGTATTAATTAATAAAGAGCTGAAGGAATTTATCTGGGAGAGAAAGATGGCAAGAGTCAAGTGGGATAAGCTTATTCTTCCAATAGAACAATGCAGATTGTGATTACCCAAGTTCAAGAGGTATTTCAAAGCAATACAGTTAAGGCTCCTATGAACAGCACAAGCAGAAAACTATAATTCAAAGTGGAAAAAGATGATAATGAAACAGGGGAAAGCTCAGGAAACAAGGAGAGTCTGAGATTTTAGATTCAGACCTTTAAGAACAACAACAACGATATATAATATTATATTCATAAAGTAGTAGAAAGTATTCTAATAACTAAGCCAACACAAGAATGGAGAAAGTAGATTCTGCTGATAGGGATGACTGCATTTACGGATACAGACAATAGGCAAGAGAGGGCTGGAATATTTTGGAGAAAACTGGCAAAGGAACCAAGGAATTAGGAGGAAATAACTAGTGAGGGGAAAGGTAATAGAATCGGAAGACACCAACAACTTATTTGGACTGCAGATTAAAGATTGTCTTCCATATCAAGGACTGATATCAGAGTATAGGCCAAGAGAAAGAAATAGAGGGTCATAAATGAAAGATCAGCATTGGCAGAGTTTTTAGTAGAATCTAGAACAAACGTTGCCGTGAATAAAGGAATAGTTAAAATAAATGAATAATTAGTAGAGCATATAAAATATTCCATAACTGTAAGAATCGATCAGAGGAGGTTAGGAAGAATTGGAAAGGGAGATTGGACAAACAATTCACAAAGAAGCAATGGGAGGGATATATGTATGTCTCCCAAATAAGCAACAAAATCTAGAAGATTTTGGATCTTTGCTTGGAAGTGTTTACCAAGGCATTTTTATACCCCAAGCAGACTCCAAAGAATTTTTCCTCAGGTAGACAGCAAATGTTGGAGATGCAATGGGGAAAAAAAGAGTTAACTGGAAACATATTTTCTGAGAGTATAATGTGTTGGCAGATGTTAAGGATTCCCTGCAGACTGCTCTGCTGGAGATGCTGGGTGAGCAAATTGGAGTAACTTGGGAAATTATTTTTTTGATCTGTGATACAGAATCGGAATTGCCTAGACATAATAAGGCCTTGCTAAGTCTAATTATGATGGCTACCAAAAAAGCAATTATTAGGAAATGGAAATCAAAGTCTAAACCAACTTTACTAGAAGTAATGTGTATAGTAACAGAGATAAAACAACTGGAAATGGGATCTTTAGAGAAGGGTAGGAGCAAATTACAAAGGAAAATAATAGGAATTGTAGGATTAATACATGCAGAGGAGGAATGAGGTTTAAAAGAAGGCAGGGTTTGCATGAGCTATGTAATGATGCCTTGACAATGATTAAATAGATTAAGAGTGATATATAATATTTGCAGCTACAGCTGTGTAGGCACGGTTTATAATATATAATGGTTGCAACTGAGATTTTGTCGTTATGGTTTATTTTCATTTCTATAAGTGTAAGATTGCCTATATCATACATGATAATTTAATAAAGATGTTTCTTGTTTAAAAAATAAAGTTAGTCTATGTCCAGCAATTATATAAACTGGATAAATGTCACTTGGACAGTCTATGGGACATAAATTTATAAGCAAACATTTCCAAGTAAATGTTTCCAATAAAGATATGAAATGTGTGTTGTATAGAGAAGACAGAATTAAATGTTGCTGAAATGTAATAAAAGCAGAGGTCTGGAGTTTTTATTTATTTATTTATTTGCAGTTTGTTTACCAGGGTGGTCCATTGGGCCATGAGGAGCCTATTTTCAATGGAGTCCTGGGGAGAAAAGCTTCAGAAATACCAATAGTAAATAATAGTTGTTTGTCTTTTCGGCTTTTCCCAGACCAATAATAAATAATAGTAAATAATAGAATTGCAAAATTACAAAATAACAGTTACAAAAACTTCTATGTTACAAAATGCTTAATGAGACATTAGAAAAAAATCACAATGTTAACAATAGTTACAAT
The DNA here is from genome assembly GCF_019279795.1 of Protopterus annectens. Lineage (NCBI taxonomy): Eukaryota > Metazoa > Chordata > Ceratodontiformes > Protopteridae > Protopterus > Protopterus annectens. The sequence continues at coordinate 603,500,061 of NC_056747.1, forward strand.
AAATTGGCATTTGATGGAGCAAATGCATGAAAAACCCCATTATAAACAAATTTAAGGAAGTATAAAAGAGTGACAGTTCCTTCAGGAAATTATAGACTAATAGAGGCTATTGGCAGATATGTTTGCTAGAAGGAGAAATTGTAGCTAGGGATGTTATGTAGGATGAAAGCAGGAGCACTCCCATTGTGAGATTAGGTGTGAGTAAAGAAAAGTTTTAAAAATAGAGAGACTGTTAGTGGTACAGGTAAGAGGTGGGAGAGAATTCCAGTGGCATGCTAAGTAGAAGGAAAGAAGATGTTTGCCAGGAGATCGGGTAGGTTTGTGTAGTTCTATTACATTTTAGATTTGGGAGTTCCATGTGCAATTAATAATTTTGGTAATGGTAATGAATTAGTTAGACCACTTATTATTTTATAAAGCAAAAATGTAGGCATTTCTGAAAGATAAAGTACCATGATGTACTTTAGCAATGAATAAACATTTTTTGGAATTTCTGTTATCTAGGGCTGAGGAATAGCTCTACCTCCAGATATTAGCCAACAACAGACATAGAATGCAAACAGCCAATCTTCTGGGAGGATGCCAAACTTTGATTTGAGTTGTAAAAAAATCAAGACATCAGAAGTTATACTATGAGTATAAAGGAAACAATTTTCCATACGATTTTAATAGCAGATGCAATGGCACAGGGGAAGTGTTGTGCAACCATAAAATGATAGAGGCTAAAAAATCATTAACTTGGATATAAGTAACTTCTATACAAGTGGTTGTAATTAAAAATAGTGAAAGTAACATAAGGTAATGTTTACTATGAAGAAATGGAATTCTAAAGATATTCTCTGCATCTTTTTCCTCCATGCCTACTGACCACCATCCATATAGCTAATCAATTATCCAGTTGATGCACTAAAAGTCAAAGACAATTAAGTGAGACCATCATTCAAGTGGCCATCCTAGATATTACTTCCCCTAGTCCCTGTTAGTTTCATGGTACAATGCCAGGTCCCCCACATGGACACTTCCATGCATGTACAATTTAGGCTATAATGCATACTGTTGGGGAAGTTATGCCCTTAGTGCTATTTGCTGAAGCTTACAATCTGCTGTGGCTCAATCTGCCTATGTCTCCTGAACATGAGGAAGCTGGCCTTGGTCACCCATCACCACTCTTTTTGGCTTGCTCCTGTAGAATTGCTGTCATTAGCTAATCCCATGTTCTCTTGGTTGAATTCAGAGAATTATTTCTGTACCATAGAATCAGCAATATAAAGGATATGTTGCAAAAGAAATAACTTGATAGTGCTATATACTGGGTCATGTTAGCATGCATTGTTTTAGATGAGTAGAAGGAACTTCCATGCATAGTCTTCCAAATAGCTTCATAATTTGCAACCAGCTAGAACAAAACAGATTTATAAATGCATGCCAGACTGCATGAAATTATATCAAGAAGGGTGATGCCTCCTTGACAAGTGGGTCTAAAGCAGTATGTCAACTGCAGTCCGGATTTTAATGGCTGACAGAGAACTTTTAATAGAGATTTCTTCCTTTTCTTGGTCTGGAATATGGCAAAACTCAAGGACTTTGTTGTATTAATGCACAGGAGTAAAATAATTTTGTTGGCACTTAAGCATTACTCAAACAGAGCAAATAAATATGACTAATCTCTAAAAGGATCACTATTTGAAAATGAATACTACAATTTGTTGCATTGGTTGGTCCAGTGTCTGTAACAGACATAAGTATTACGTTGGCTGTATTAGCTGAAATTCAGATAAAAGAAAATGAAGAAAGATGGACTGCCGGACTGAAAGGATGTGTTATTCAATTGAGAAACCACTGTATGCAAACCTAGTTTTTACTGTGTCTCACCTAAATGGTATCATTTGTGTTTGTATTTCTTCTGATTAGCTGAACTAAGTTTTAAACATCTAATGCAAATAATGCAGGGATGGGTAACAAAAAACAGTCTTGTTTTTGTTTTCCTCTAAATTTTTAAATCCCCTTTTTATAAACAATCCTAAATGCGAAACAGTATCACTATACACATTTTCTGACATTTAAGTGAATTAGGAGTAAGGATTTAAGGACTTGCAAAACAATAAACAGTGGTATCCAGTTAAAGGGGTCAAAAGGCTTTTCAGCATCTAAGTTAATTTTACTAAACTAAAAACTAAGTACAGATGACAAGTGCTAAAAGACCAAGAGTTTTCTTTTACTTGACATGGCCTTTTCAAGCTGCGTGTATGTAGGACAAAGGAAATACGTTGATTATTGCAGTGAGCAACCTCTCAATTGTACCTACTTTGGAAATTATGTACCTCATTTCAGGCATGATTTATCCCTTCACACAATGCACCTATTTTTGGAGGTGTATTCCTATTTTTAGACTTGATTTACAACACCATGTGGTTTTCTGAATTCCCCCAACCCACACACATACACGATTGTGACGCTGTTTACTTCACAGGAAACTACTGACATCAATAATTTAAAAAAAGAGGATTCACATGGCAAATCTCCTTTTTTAGAAACAAAAATAAATGACTGTGAGGTAGATTTTGGTAATATCATTGACTTAAGTCTACAGATTTTACACTGTGTTGTTGATAATATGTTTATGTTGTACTTGCTCATAGTTTTTAAACTTGTCTTTCTGCATAGTATCCCACAGTCCCAGTACTACTGGGAGGAGCTATTTTATTAGGGATTCAGATTTTATGCTTATTTGGTGTCCAGATTTTTGGTTGGCTGTACCTACTTATTGAGAGCCTTTGTACCAATTTTCAGTGTCTGTAAGTTGAGAAGTATGAGCAACATGGCCATATACTTACTTATTTGTTTGTTTGTTTATATATTTGTTTATGTTAGTTATAGACTAAAACAATAATGGCATATTTATATAATATGCATCCTTTTTTCAGGCTAGTTCATTTTAATTAATTAATTAATTAATTTCAGTCTTTACTTATCAGGACAGTCCAAGACCTTTACAATGGACTCCATGGGAGAAAAATCTCCACTTTCCACGTACATGACTGTATGAATGTATATGTAAGGTTAGGTTTCACTTAAATGTAGTTTATTAGACATAAATGCAGTTTTCTCTTTAAATAGAGTTAGAAATGCAGACATACTGGCATATATCTTCATTTTATCTTTTAATGGAAAGGAATGGTTCAGTACTAATGAATAACCTTCAGTCGAGAACAGATGAGAATGAAATGTGCTAACAGAATGTGCAGTACATTAAGTACAAACAGATCTTGTTTAGATGGCATGAGGCTTGTGACCAAGGTTAAAGAGGCATGTAGAACTTGTAGCAAATTTACACTGTTTTGGTATTATTAAGAAAGATACTTCAAACACAGATGTCAGTAAGTTAGATCAGAGTCAGACTGATAGAGATAAAGTCATAGCAGTACAGTTCACTGAAGTTCAGTACAGGCAGGTGAAACAGTTCTGAGTACAAAAACTGCGGACCCTATAATGAGTACAGAAGCTACAGACATTATAATTCAGTCTATTTCAGTTTATCAGTACTGTTATTGGAGACAGTAAGATTTGAATCAAATATTGTTGACATCTACCTCCTCTGTACATAATAAAACATTCTTAACCAAACTACAGTGTATGCAGTCTTTTATTCTGAAAGGTACAAGAAGATTTGGCACAAAAAGGACAGACTGGCATCTGTTTATCACAATTCTGGATAATTAATAGATAAAACCATTCATTCCTACCTCATTACACTTTCTTCCGGTTATTTCCAGTTTATTCCAGTATCATACAGTTCCATCAACTCTTAAAGTATATGATACAAACGTTCAGTTTCTTACCTAGTGCGTGTTAGTCAATGTGTACAGTTGTGGTATAAGTGCAGGCAAGACAAGCTATACAATTCAACTAAGTAAGAGGCAAGCAAGACTAAAAAATACATGATATGAAACAGTTTCCTATATAAGGAATTAGTCAATCTATACAGTTGTAATTATAAGTACAAACAAAATTGTACAAATTCAATGTCAACCCTGCAAGTCATGGTCAGTAAGCTAAAGGGGCCAAAAAGCTGCAGTGTAAGTGGTCCTTTTCTAGCTGCAGTAATTCTACAGTGGGTGCTAACTTTCAATATAGGGAAACTAATGTAGATTTGTGTGCGTGTACTAGAACATGTGAGGCTGAGAAAAAGAAATTTAAATCTCATCTGGTAAGCCCCTGAGGCATGTGGCTTTGGGGTTTTAAGATAAGTAAATGTTGATTACAATTCTTGGCAGGTAAATAGTACAGGTAGCCTACAAATGTGATCAGGAGAAAAGGTTTTCAAACAATACAATCTACAAGTAACCAGAATGAGAAGATTCTTTGTTGATCTAAAGGTTGATACAATTGTCGTAGTGCATCTATGTAGCTTGAGTACAAAATTCAGCAATTTTGGCATGGGTACAGCATTTACCTATGGTTGGTATGGTCTGATTACATGGGTGAAAAATCAGAGTGATCCAGCAAAGACAGCCATGAGCAGATCCCGCATTTCACACTAGTTGTAAGTTTTTTCTCTTATACAATGACATTATTTTAAAAGATAAGTTGCTTCTCTTTTTAAATAATGTCATTGCATGAAGGGACTTCAACCCCCCTCGCCTCTATTGCAATGTAGTAGATGTCAGCTGAGACAATGTGCATGTCTACACTATGTCTATGACAATGGTTTTACAATACATTAGTCTGAGTGCAGATTCTGCACTTTATTTTTTTTTTCTTTAAGGGGATCACAGTTCACATACATGTAATTTTTCACATTAAGACACTCACACATTACTGGCATCATGAGAGTATACAATCCTGCTTCACCCAAAACTAGCATATAATGCTCCTTTCTGTTGTTATGACAAGAGTGAATTAAATCATCTAGAACATGGTACAAAGAAAATTTATAAAAACAAGACTCCCAGCTTGTAAAGGCTATGGACTGTGTTACAGTGTTACAACACCTGAAGGTTTATAGCCTCTGTTCCCATTTTATTAGTGCTTGGCTCTGTTTGGCATATAAGGTTTTAAATAGTAAAGATCTACGACATACACATGGCCTGGAAATAAATGATCGTTTAAATACACTTAAGCAAACAAAATATATTGTTTGCTATTTTTTCATCCAGAACAAGCATAAAAATATGTATGTCTCAAACAATACCAATATTGTGGAGGAGATTGCTACAATTTATAAATAAATCAAAATCTAGATACTTAGGTTAATATGAAGGTTCATGAGTTCACTGTACTAGAGTCTGCCTTCTTTTTGAACTTTAGCCATAAACACAGGTCAACAAAACCTATGAACCAGTTAATTTAATGAAGTATTAATCATGTAAAAAGGACAGAAGGAATGGTTATGTTAAACTATACAATTTACGTTTTTCATGAAAAGTCAGTTATAATATATAAATAACCTGATATTAACGTTGAGTAAGAGTAGTGACAGCGGAAAGATAGCTTGGTCTCCCCAAGTTGGGAAACTCTAATGGAGACAAAGTGAGAATTAATTGTCACAGCTAGGTGATGATACCTTTTCACTTTTGGCAAATTGAAATGTGTTTTTACATTAAGAAGACTGGGATTGTGATTCTAGTGGCAATAGAAAGGCAGCCTGTTCTGTCTGAGATGGGAACACAAAGGGAAGTTAAAGTGAGATTGTTTCATTTGCCAGAAGGCTTTTGAGTTGGTTTAGTCACTTTTTTTGCCTATACTTTTTTAAAAACAAGGAATGGTGATATACATGTGACAAATAATGTCGAAATTTTAAGAAGAGGATAGTATTTTTTTATGCATTTTATTAGATAATTGATTTATCTAGATTTTACTCCAATCTGTATACTAAATCAAAAGAATATAGGATTGTCTAAATATTATGTTCTGCTGAACACTGAGAAACATAAATGAATGCCAAGGAAATACCTGAGTTATGTGAGTAAAATGAAAATGAGATAACACCATAGAATGATAGCACCGTTGTGTAACAATGAAAGCTTTTACACCAAACAGTTATAAATCTGCATATGAAACCAGATAATACAGTGTTTTAACTATGTATAAATGTAAACATCTTACTTTTAATAACAGTAATAAATAAGGTTCTTTCAGAAAAAAGATACAAAGTCACAGTATATGCAAAAGATTCAAAAATCACAGTATGTGCAAATTGTAATGTGAGTATCCTTGCAGGTACCCATATATATTGTTATTTCAGACAAGTATTCACCTGTAATATTCATTGTAAACACCTCACCCAATTTCACTTTGCTGCAACAAGAAAATAAACTCCAAGGGAGGCCACAATTATCCAGAAGTAACACTATACTACTAGGCTGAGATCCCTGATAAAAATAATCTATTCTTCACAGATCTTGAACAATAGTATGCAAGTTTTTAAAGTCCTTAAATGGACACAGCTTGACATCTGCTCATGTGATGGGAAGAACATTGTGTGGTATAATGAGTACACATGAGCACCCATTCCTGAGTGGTCAGTTACTCTGTGAAGCATTAGTTGGTTGCATTAGTGTTACATTCAAAGTGCCTGAATGATTCCAGATAGTGTTCATTGAACTCCACCCTCAAATGCTTTGGGACACACTGTGAGCAACTGTACTTCTGAAGAATACGCCTTCCACCTTCACTGTCTTCAATGCAAATTGTTGCTATACCTTAGATAGACAAACAGAAAAAAATTAATGTAAATGAATCAGAACAATCCAGTGGTAAAAACAAACAGTTGCAAAGAGACCAGCACCCTAAATCCCAATCTCAGTAAGACTTATTTATCTGATGAAGAGTTACTGTTATCAGCTGTTAACACTCTTCTTGCTGTATAAGACATTTCCCTCATAAAAATAGCTTACTAAAAATAGACACAATTTTTTCTCAGTAAAAGTGCACAGTAATGCATAATGATGACCTATCTGCAGCACAGTACATCTGTGCTCACACATCTCACACACTAAGGTTCATCGTATTGACAGTGATCTCCAGTTTCCAGGAACAAGCAGTATGACTTCCAGAGATATCATATCCCCTCATGTCTTCCACCCTTTAGGATAAGACAGCTTCCCACACTTATGGTTCTGATAAAGTGCTTGAGAGTAATATTAGACTGGACTTCCAAGATGGCTGCACATAGAGTAACAGCTTAATTCTAGCTCTCCCAACATAAAAACAGAAACTTAGCATATAAAGCCAGTGGACCTGGATGTCTAAGTAAATTTAAGTAACTGGCTAGTAAGTGCACTGCCTGGATGCCAGGGAAAAATAAACATAGAGGAACTGAAGGAAAATCAGCTACAAAAGGCGACTAAAAAACACTGACTGGCAAAAGTACTGTAGCTGTACAGGAAAAAGCAGTGCAAGCTCCAGACATGACTTCCAGTAACCTTGAGGAAAGTATAAAGCAACTACACACAGACCTGTCTAAAATAAATGAAACACTGATAGAGTATATAAACTCAAACAATAAAAAGTTGGGAAAATGTAAGAAACTTCAAACAGATACTCAGATTATTGATTAAACTGCAAAACTCGGAGGTCAAAACAAAGAAAAGGCTGGCTGAATATGAAATTACACAAGAAGAGATGTTTCAAAAAAACTGACAGAATTAGAGGACAGGGGATGCAAGGAAAACCTGAGATTTTGTGCTGTGCCTGAGTAGCTGGAAGGAACAGACTGTATTAATTTTCTGAATACAAAAATAAGCAACTGGACTGGTATTTCACAAAAACAATTGTTAATTGAAAGGGCACATAGTGTGTATGCTCCAAACCTGGCTATGAGAAAACAACCTAGGCCTTTAATAGTACAGAAGCAATCGTAACAGCAAAATGACTTGATTCTGACAACACTGTGGTAAAAAGACAAAGTACTAAAAGTGGGAGACAGCAGAGTGCTTGTAGAGAATAACTTCTCATTGTACACCAGGCAGAAGAGGAATACATTTATTCCATTATTCAGGGAATGTCAACAAGCTGGCATGAGATTCAAACTGCTGTACCCAGCTATCTTCAAAATATTTTCCCTAGAGGAACAAAATTATTTTTGATGAAGTACATTCTATGGAAGAAATACAAATGTTTGTCTAACAAAAAGTGAGCTATGAAGCAGAAGGAGATTATGCTTCTTGTTCTTCTGGTAATAAAGACCACAGAGAGACGGTGGCAGTGTATCCTTTTCCAGTCTTTTAATGGAAAATGCTTAATAGAGGGAAAAAAGCACAGGCATTGACTAGAAGAATCAAGAATGTACTGGAAATGAAGCACAGGCAGGGTTTGGGAGATGGAGATGAACAGGAATAGATCAAGAAAATCTGAAAATGTTGGACTTTCTTGGACTTTGTTAAACTTGTTGGGGATTCTAAATCATATGCCGAACTTCATGGCATTAACATTTGGATAATATAATCAGTAACTTGGAATTTGACAAATGTGGGATTACAAAGAATTAATTATATTTGTGAAACAGGACAGAATAAGAAAATCTGGATATATTGGATCTTTTTGGACTTTGATAATCTTGTAGGGGACTCAAAACCATATGCTCTAAATCATGTCATTAATGTTCAGAAAAATAGTCAGGTGAGGGAAAGAGGAGGTAAAAAGTTAAGTATAAGTAAAATTTCTTAATATCACTATTTAAATGGTGTATGATTTTCTTTGCATGTTATAAAGTAAAGTTTTAGTGTAATGGGAATACTGATGTAAATAGGTGCTCCTGTTTTTTTCTTTTTTTTTTCTTTCTCCCTTCTTCTCTCTTTATCTTTGTTCAGATTTACAAAATGTAGGAACTGCAATGTGAAAAAAAAAAGATCTGGTTAAATAGCATGACTAAAAAAAAAAATAGTATGCCTTTTCTCATCCTTCCATATGGGAATGACTGGGTTAAGGCCATTAGTTCTATATAGTAATGAGTTTTCAGAGAAGGCAAGTAAATGAAAAAGAATATTGAATATTATAAGGCTCTTTCCTAGTAAACAGTTTTGTATTTAGTTTTTATGTCTCAAGCGGACAATCTCGTAAGAGAAATGGCTTGGAGAAAATGTTTTCTGAAAACATTCAAGTGTTTCCCCAGCTGAGGCAGCTATAAAGATAATTCAAAACCAGACAGAACTTAATAGAACCACAGGTTCTACCATGCATCTTAGCATGGATAATTTTTCTTTTACTTGAGCTTGAGTCTGTGTATGTGGCTGCCAGCTTAATACATTTATTCTTACTGGGAGAGTAAAATGTCAATATTTGAAGATGTACATAGTTTTATGTGTTATTATTAAGTTAATAGGTTTTAGGGGGTATTAGGTGTGTATGAGTATTGTTGGAGGGTTTTCAATAAAGCACAAAGTTTTGCAGGAAGTGATATAGGCTCAAATGGAGATGACAAGAAACAACTTTATAAAAGATTAACCTGCCAAACAGTGCATGCACTTAACATAAAAGCTGGAACTAGACATTTAACAAAAAAGCTGTTACACACAAAATGTGGGAATAATAATACCTTAAGAATATGATTCTTTCTATAATGTCTATAAACATGAATGATCTCACAGATAAATACAAAAAAGAAAGAGTAGTGCACTATATTAAAGAATGTAGAATTCTACAGGAGACATACTTTGACATTACTGAACATTTGAAGTTGATAATGAAAGGTTTTCAGGATGGTTATTCAGCGGAATACATTGGGCAAAAGAAGTGAAGAGCACTTATTGTATATTAATTGCAAGAGTAGCTCCAATAGTGATAATTCAGGATTAAAAAGACAATAATGGTAGATTTGTAGTCTTAAGGAGCTACTAACAAGGGAGGAGAATTACGAAATTTCAGATTTACGAAATTCAGTTACTGCAATGTAAAAAAAAGATCTGGTTAAAACAGCATGACAAAAGAAAAAAATAATATGCTTTTTCTCATTCTTGCAAAGGGGAATGACTGGGTTAAGGCCATAAGCTTTGTATAACAATGAGTTTTAAGAGAAAATAAGTAAATGAAAAAGAATATTGAATATTATAAGGATTTTTTTAGTAAACAGTTTTGTATCTAGTTTTTAAGTCTCTAGCAGACAATCTGACAAAGAGAAATAGCTTGAAGAAAATGTTTTCTGAAAGCATTCAAGTGTTTCCCCAGCTGAGACAGCTATAAAGATAAGACAAAACGAGACACGACTTAATAGAACCACAGTTTCTACCATGCATCTTAGCGTGGATAATTTTTCTTTTAGTTGAGTTCAAGTCTGTGTATATGGCTGTCAGTCTGGAAGATTTGTTCCTTTTAGGAGGGTAAAACTTCAATATTTGAAGATGTAGAAAGATTTATGTGTTATTATTAAGTTAATAGGTTTTAGGGGGTATTGGGTGTTTATGTGTATTTTTGTTGGAGGGTTTTCAATAAAACAAAAAGTTCTGTAAGATGTGACATAGGCTCAAATGGAAATGACAAGAAACAACTTTATAAAAGATTAACCTGACAAACAGTGCATGCATGTAACACAAAATCTGGAAATAGACATTTAGCAAAAAAGCTGTTATACATAAAAGGTGGGAGTAATAATCCTTTAAGAATATGATTCATTCTATAATGTCTGTAAAAATGACTGGTTTAACAGATAAAAACAAAAAAGAAAGGGCAGTGAACCATATTAAAAATGTAGAATTCTACAGGTGACATAGTTGGAAAGAACTAAACATGTGAACTTGATAAATAAGGTTTTCAGGATGGTTATTCAGAATACATTGGGCAAAGGAAGAAAGGACTACTTATATTAATTGCAAGAGGAGCTCCAATAGTGACAGTAGAGAGTGAAAAAGACAATAATGGTAGATTTGTAGTATTGAGCGGCTACTGGCAAGGGAGGAGAATTACACTGGTATATATTTATAGTCTATGAAAAGTGCTATAATGGAGCTTTAGATCAAGTTGCTGGCTACTGAGACTTGCCTGCACATATCAACTGGACACAAGCCGATTTAGGTATATTTTTCTCTGCCCTTATTTAATATTTGAGTGAGTAAATATTGTGTGTTTTTGATTCAGTAAATACTGTGTCTCTGTCTTTCTGCAGTTAAGTTGCCTGAAGTGTGAAAAAGTGTAGTCATATGGGCTCACTGAAAGTTGTTAGACTGCTTTGAAATTCCTTTGTTAGTGTTAGTTAGCTTGGGGGTTTCTGCTAGCATTAAAATCTGTGTTGGTTACATTTCTAGTAATTATTTTAAATTGAGTTGCTTGCTACTGAGACTTGTCTACATATATCGACTGGACACAAGCTGATTTAAGTATATTTTCTCTGCAGTTATTTAAGATTTGAGTCAGTAAATATTGTGTCTTAGATTCAGTAAATATTGTGTCTCTGCCTCTCTGCAGTTAAGTTGCCTGAAGTGTGAAAAAGTGTAGCCATCTGGGCTCAGTGAAAGTTGTTAGACTGCTTTCAAATTCCTTTGTTAGTGTTAGTTTGCTTGGGGGTTTCTGCTAGCATTAAAATATGTGTTGATTACATTTCTAGTAATCATTTTAAATCGAGTTGCTGGGTACTGAGACTTGTCTGCATATATGAACTGGACACAAGCTGATTTAAGTATATTTTTCTCTGCACTTATTTAAGATTTGAGTCAGTAAATAGTGTGTATTTGATTCAGTAAATATTGTGTCTCTGTCTCTCTGCAGTTAAGTTGCCTGAAGTGTGAAAAAGTGTAGCCATCTGGGCTCACTGAAAGTTGTTAGACTGCTTTGAAATTCCTTTGTTAGTGTTAGTTAGCTTAGGGTTTCTGCTAGCATTAAAATCTGTGTTGATTACATTTCTAGTAATCATTTTAAAATCACGTTGCTGGCTACTGAGACTTGTTTGCATATATCAACTGGACACAAGCTGATTTAAGCATATTTTTCTCTGTACTTATTTAAGATTTGAGTCAGTCAATATTGTGTATCTTTGATTCAGTAAATATTGTGTCTCTGTCTCTCTGCAGTTAGGTTGCCTAAAGTATGAAAAAGTGTAGCCATCAAGGCTCACTGAAAGTTGTTAGACTGCTTTGAAATTCCTTTGTTAGTGTTAGTTAGCTTGGGGGTTTCTGCTAGCATTAAAATCTGTGTTGGTTACATTTCTAGTAATTATTTTAAATTGAGTTGCTGGCTACTGAGACTTGTCTGGATATATCAACTGGACACAAGCTGATTTAAGTATATTTTTCTCTGCACTTATTTAAGATTTGAGTCAGTAAATATTGTGTCTTTGATTCAGCAAATATTGTGTCTCTGTCTCTCTGCAGTTAAGTTGCCTGAAGTGTAAAAAAGTGTAGCCATCTGGGCTCACTGAAAGTTATTAGACTGCTTTGAAATTCCTTTGTTAGTGTTAGTTAGCTTGGGGGTTTCTGCTAGCATTAAAATCTGTGTTGATTACATTTCTAGTAAACATTTTAAATCGAGTTGCTGGCTACTGAGACTTGCCTGTAAATATCAACTGGACACAAGCTGATTTAAGTACATTTTTCTCTGCACTTATTTAAGATGTGAGTCAGTAAATATTGTGTGTCTTTAGGTTCATAGGTTCATACTAGGCTATCTGCCCGAGGGCATTTATAAGCCTAGCCCATAGTTTTGTGGCTTACGCCTCCCCTTTAGGTTGGAGAAACTATGCCCATTATTTAGCTGTGCCTCTGTCTAGCAGTGACACTGAGGTAACCCCTGGGGTGTATCTGCGATCTCCCATCCATTGGTCAAGATTTCTCTTAAACAAGGCCAGCGAGGTGCTTTGCCTCACATAAACCGGGATTTTGTTCCACAGCATAGGGAGTCTTTGGGTGATGAATCTATCCCTCCAGCACGTCCTATTAATAACCGTGTCTAGGTTTAAGTCTCCGCCTTGTGGCTCTGAGGGATCTAGATTTTTGAGATGAAGCATGTTCATCAGGTCTGGGTTTGACATTGCCTTGTATGTCAGGCATAGGTCCCTCTGAGCAAGCGGACGCAACTGAATATAACTGGAGTTCTTTCAGTCGGGCAGCATAAGACAGATTTTTGAGACCCTTTATCCTTTTGGTGAGGAACTTTTGTGGCCTCTCCAGCTGCTGCAAGTGTCGGGTCAGGTACATTCGAATGGGGCATTGTACTCAATCATTGGTCTGATGAGTGATGAGTATAGGGGACTATGACTTCCCTTGATCTGGATGTGAATCCTTCATGATAAGGTGGGCAATGTAGAAGGTCTTCCTAACTACTTTAGCAATATGACTGTCGAATGAAAGGCTACTGTCAACCTGGGTTCCTAGGTCCCTAATAACTTCTTCTGTGTTCAGGGATTGCCACCTATTTGGTAGCTAGGTGATCTTATTTTTCCCGGGGTATGACTATGCATTTCTTGGCATTTAACTTAAGGCCATGGCTCTGGCACCAGTTATCCGCGTTTCTGTGAGACCCTTCTGGAGGATATCTGTGTCGGATGTGTTTTCAACTACGGCACCCAGTTTGCAGTCATCTGCAAACTTTGTCAGCCATAACCCTCCTGTGTTTGCTTGTACTTCAGAAAAGTAGATGCCAAACAAGAGTGGGCCCAGGACTGAGCCCTGTGGGACACCACTTGTGACAGGCTTTGAGTCTGACATGGCACCAGCAACCCTGACCCTGTGTGTTCTGTCGCTCAGCCAGTTTGCAACCCATCTTGTAATGTATGGGTTTACATTTAAGTTGATGAGTTTTTCAATGATACCCGAGTGGGGTATTGTATCGAAAGCCTTCGCCAGGTCTAGGTAGGCTGTATGGACTGCCTTTCCCTCATCAATGGCCTTGGTGACTATTTCGAAAAAGTCGACCAAGTTTAGAAGGCATGATCTGCCTTTGACAAAGCCAAACTGGGTTGAATCCAAAGTCTGCAAATTCCCTATGTCTTTATTTATGAGATCCATTATGATCCTCTCCATGGCTTTGCAGATAAGGCTTGTCAAGCTAATGGGGCAGTAATTTCCAGGGTCGGTGGAAGCGCCGCCTTTGTGGAGTGGGACCACAGTCGCTGTGCGCCATTCCCTGGGTACGTATCCGGAGGCGAGACTAAGATTAAACAGCTGTCCTAACTGTGGATTTAATTCCTCGTTGAGTTCATGGAGCACACAGCCGGGGACACCATCAGGTCCCATGGATGCTGTGTTCTTTGCCTTGGTGAGAGCAGTTCTCACCTGGGCGTTAGAGATGTTTGGGGGGCTACAATCATTTGGTATAGATATCTCTCCTTTAGGGGAGGGGAGAAGTTTGCACTGAACCTGTCAGCCAGTATGTTGGCAATGTCTGTAGGATCAGTAATCTTCACATCATTATGAACTAATTCTGAGCATATCTGGGAGTTTCCTCCTAGGTTTCTGACATAGCTAAAGAATGCCTTATGGTTGTCTTTAGAGTCCTTAGCTATTTTTCTCTCAAAATTAGCTTTGGATGATTTTATGAGAGCTCTCAGCTTTTTACTTATAGTGATCAGCGGTGTCTTACCTTTTAAGGATTTTGCTCTATCTTGTAGTAGCTTTCTCCTTTTGTTGTAGAGTTTGTTTATGGCTGGGGTCCACCAAACTGGACGCTTGCCTTTGGTACAAAGAGTCTTTGTTTTGCTTGGGATTGCCTGATCCATGCAGCCCTGCAGGTGCTGGTAGAAGGCATTTGTCAGTGATTCTGCGGTTTGAGTAATGTTAACCGCTGGCTCAGGGGCCTTTGATTCAGTAAATATTGTGTTTCTGTCTCTCTGCAGTTAAGTTGCCTGAAGTGTGAAAAAGTGTAGCCATCTGGGCTCACTGAAAGTTGTTAGACTGCTTTGAAATTCCTTTGTTAGTGTTAGTTAGCTTAGGGTTTCTGCTAGCATTAAAATCTGTGTTGGTTACATTTCTAGTAATTATTTTAAATTGAGTTGCTGGCTACTGATACTTTTCTGGATATATCAACTGGACACAAGCTGATTTAAGTATATTTTTCTCTGCACTTATTTAAGATTTGAGTCAGTAAATATTGTGTCTTTGATTCAGTAAATATTGTGTCTCTGTCTCTCTGCAGTTAAGTTGCCTGAAGTGTGAAAAAGTGTAGCCATCTGGGCTCACTGAAAGTTATTAGACTGCTTTGAAATTCCTTTGTTAGTGTTAGTTAGCTTGGGGGTTTCTGCTAGCATTAAAATCTGTGTTGATTACATTTCTAGTAATCATTTTAAATCGAGTTGCTGGCAACTGAGTCTTGTCTGCATATATCAACTGGACACAAGCTGATTTAAGTATATTTTTCTCTGCACTTATTTAAGATGTGAGTCAGTAAATATTGTGTGTCTTTGAGTAAATATTGTGTCTCTGTCTCTCTGAAGTTAAGTTGCCTGAAGTGTGAAAAGGTGTCGCCATCTGGGCTCACTGAAAGTTGTTAGATTGATTTGAAATTCCTTTGTTAGTGTTAGTTAGCTTGGGGGTTTCTGCTAGCATTAAAATCTGTGTTGGTTACATTTCTAGTAATCATTTTAAATCGAGTTGCTGGCTACTGAGACTTGTCTGCATATATCAACTGGACACAAGCTGATTTAAGTATATTTTTCTCCGCACTTATTTACGATTTGAGTCAGTAAATATTGTGTCTTTGATTCAGTAAATATTGTGTCTCTGTCTATCTGCAGTTAAGTTGCCTGAAGTGTGAAAAAGTGTAGCCATCTGGGGTCACTGAAAGTTGTTAGACTGCTTTGAAATTCCTTTGTTAGTGTTAGTTAGCTTGGGGGTTTCAGCTAGCATTAAAATCTGTGTTGATTACATTTCTAGTAATCATTTTAAATCGAGTTGCTGGCTACTGAGACTTGTCTGCATATATCAACTGGACAGAAACTGATTTAAGCTTATTTTACTCTGCACATATTTAAGATATGAGTCAGTAAATATTGTGTATCTTTGATTCAGTAAATATTGTGTCTCTCTCTCTCTGCAGTTAAGTTGCCTGAAGTGTGAAAAAGTGCAGCCATCTGGACTCACTGAAAGTTGATAGACTGCTTTGAAATTCCTTTGTTAGTGTTAGTTAGCTTGGGGGTTTCTGCTAACATTAAAATCTGTGTTGGTTACATTTCTAGTAATCATTTGAAATTGAGTTGCTGGCTACTGAGACTTGTCTGCATATATCAACTGGACACAAGCTGATTTAAGTATATTTTTCTCTACACTTATTTAAGATTTGAGTCAGTAAATATTATGTATTTGATTCAGTAAATATTGTGTCTCTGTCTCTCTGCAGATAAGATGCCTGAAGTGTGAAAAAGTGTAGCCATCTGGGCTCACTGAAAGTTGTTAGACTGCTTTGAAATTACTTTGTTAGTGTTAGTTAGCTTCGGGTTTCTGCTAGCATTAAAATCTGTGTTGACTACATTTCTAGTAATCATTTTAAAATCACGTTGCTGGCTACTGAGACTTGTTTGCATATATCAACTGGACACAAGCTGATTTAAGCATATTTTTCTCTGTACTTATTTAAGATTTGAGTCAGTCAATATTGTGTATCTTTGATTCAGTAAATATTGTGTCTCTGTCTCTCTGCAGTTAGGTTGCCTAAAGTGTGAAAAAGTGTAGCCATCAAGGCTCACTGAAAGTTGTTAGACTGCTTTGAAATTCCTTTGTTAGTGTTAGTTAGCTTAGGGTTTCTGCTAGCATTAAAATCTGTGTTGGTTACATTTCTAGTAATTATTTTAAATTGAGTTGCTGGCTACTGAGACTTGTCTGGATATATCAACTGGACACAAGCTGATTTAAGTATATTTTTCTCTGCACTTATTTAAGATTTGAGTCAGTAAATATTGTGTCTTTGATTCAGCAAATATTGTGTCTCTGTCTCTCTGCAGTTAAGTTGCCTGAAGTGTAAAAAAGTGTAGCCATCTGGGCTCACTGAAAGTTATTAGACTGCTTTGAAATTCATTTGTTAGTGTTAGTTAGCTTGGGGGTTTCTGCTAGCATTAAAATCTGTGTTGATTACATTTCTAGTAAACATTTTAAATCGAGTTGCTGGCTACTGAGACTTGTCTGCAAATATCAACTGGACACAAGCTGATTTAAGTACATTTTTCTCTGCACTTATTTAAGATTTGAGTCAGTAAATATTGTGTGTCTTTGATTCACTAAATATTGTATCTCTGTCTCTCTGCAGTTAAGTTGCCTGAAGTGTGAAAAAGTGTAGCCATCTGGGCTCACTGAAAGTTGTTAGACTGCTTTGAAATTCCTTTGTTAGTGTTAGTTTGCTTGGGGGTTTCTGCTAGCATTAAAATCTGTGTTGGTTACATTTCTAGTAATCATTTTAAATCGAGTTGCTGGCTACTGCGACTTGTCTGCATATATCAACTGGACACAAGCTGATTTAAGCATATTTTTCTCTGCACTTATTTAAGATATGAGTCAGTAAATATTGTGTATCTTTGATTCAGTAAATACAGTGTCTCTGTCTTTCTGCAGTTAAGTTGCCTGAAGTGTGAAAAAGTGTAGCCATCTGGACTCACTGAAAGTTGTTAGACTGCTTTGAAATTCCTTTGTTAGTGTTAGTTAGCTTGGGGGTTTCTGCTAGCCTTAAAATCTGTGTTGGTTACATTTCTAGTAATCATTTTAAATCAAGTTGCTGGCTACTGAGACTTGTTTGCATATATCAACTGGACACAAGCTGATTTAAGTATATGTTTCTCTGCACTTATTTTAGATTTGAGTCAGTAAATATTGTGTGTCTTTGAGTAAATATTGTGTCTCTGTCTCTCTGAAGTTAAGTTGCCTGAAGTGTGAAAAGGTGTAGCCATCTGGGCTCACTGAAAGTTGTTAGACTGCTTTGAAATTCCTTTGTTAGTGTTAGTTAGCTTGGGGGTTTCTGCTAGCATTAAAATCTGTGTTGGTTACATTTCTAGTAATCATTTTAAATCGAGTTGCTGGCTACTGAGACTTGTCTGCATATATCAACTGGACACAAGCTGATTTAAGTATATTTTTCTCCGCACTTATTTACGATTTAAGTCAGTAAATATTGTGCCTTTGATTCAGTAAATATTGTGTCTCTGTCTATCTGCAGTTAAGTTGCCTGAAGTGTGAAAAAGTGTAGCCATCTGGGCTCACTGAAAGTTGTTAGACTGCTTTGAAATTCCTTTGTTAGTGTTAGTTAGCTTGGGGGTTTCAGCTAGCATTAAAATCTGTGTTGGTTACATTTCTAGTAATCATTTTAAATCGAGTTGCTGGCAACTGAGTCTTGTCTGCATATATCAACTGGACACAAGCTGATTTAAGTATATTTTTCTCTGCACTTATTTAAGATTTGAGTCAGTAAATATTGTGTATCTTTGATTCAGTAAATATTGTGTCTCTGTCTTTCTGCAGTTAAGTTGCCTGAAGTGTGAAAAAGTGTAGCCATCTGGGCTCACTGAAAGTTGTTAGACTGCTTTGAAATTCCTTTGTTAGTGTTAGTTAGCTTGGGGGTTTCTGCTAGCATTAAAATCTGTGTTGGTTACATTTCTAGTAATCATTTTAAATCGAGTTGGTGGCTACTGAGACTTGTCTGAATATATCAACTGGACACAAGCTGATTTAAGTATATTTTTTTCTGCACTTATTTAAGATATGAGTCAGTAAATATTGTGTATCTTTGATTCAGTAAATATTGTGTCTCTCTCTCTGCAGTTAAGTTGCCTGAAGTGTGAAAAAGTGCAGCCATCTGGACTCACTGAAAGTTGATAGACTGCTTTGAAATTCCTTTGTTAGTGTTAGTTAGCTTGGGGGTTTCTGCTAACATTAAAATCTGTGTTGGTTACATTTCTAGTAATCATTTGAAATTGAGTTGCTGGCTACTGAGACTTGTCTGCATATATCAACTGGACACAAGCTGACAAGTATATTTTTATCTGCACTTATTTAAGATTTGAGTCAGTAAATATTGTGTCTTTGATTCAGTAAATATGGTGTCTCTGTCTCTCTGCAGTTAAGTTGCCTGAAGTGTGAAAAAGTTTAGCCATCTGGGCTCACTGAAAGTTGTTAGATTGCTTTGAAATTCCTTTGTTAGTGTTAGTTAGCTTGGGGTTTCTGCTAGCATTAAAATCTGTGTTGGTTACATTTTTAGTAATCATTTTAAATCAAGTTGGTGGCTACTGAGACTTGTCTGCATATATCAAGGGGACACAAGCTGATTTAAGTATATGTTTCTCTGCACTTACATAAGATTTGAGTCAGTAAATATTGTGTGTCTTTGATTCAGTAAATATTGTGTCTCTGTCTCTCTGCAGTTAGGTTGCCTGAAGTGTGAAAAAGTGTAGCCATCTGGGCTCACTGAAAGTTGTTAGACTGCTTTGAAATTCCTTTGTTAGTGTTAGTTAGCTTGGGGGTTTCTGCTAGCATTAAAATCTGTGTTGGTTACATTTCTAGTAATTATTTTAAATTGAGTTGCTGGCTACTGAGACTTGTCTACATATATCGACTGGACACAAGCTGATTTAAGTATATTTTTCTCTGCAGTTATTTAAGATTTGAGTCAGTAAATATTGTGTATTTGATTCAGTAAATATTGTGTCTCTGTCTCTCTGCAGTTAAGTTGCCTGAAGTGTGAAAAAGTGTAGCCATCTGGGCTCACTGAAAGTTGTTAGACTGCTTTGAAATTCCTTTGTTAGTGTTAGTTAGCTTGGGGTTTCTGAAAGCATTAAAATCTGTGTTGATTACATTTCTAGTAATCATTTTAAATCAAGTTGCTGGCTACTGAGACTTGTCTGCATATATCAACTGGACACAAGCTGATTTAAGCATATTTTTCTCTGCACTTATTTAAGATTTGAGTCAGTAAATATTGTGTATCTTTGATTCAGTAAATATTGTGTCTCTGTCTCTCTGCAGTTAGGTTGCCTAAAGTGTGAAAAAGTGTAGCCATCTGGGCTCACTGAAAGTTGTTAGACTGCTTTGAAATTCCTTTGTTAGTGTTAGTTAGCTTGGGGGTTTCTGCTAGCATTAAAATCTGTGTTGGTTACATTTCTAGTAATCATTTTAAATCGAGTTGCTGGCTACTGGGACTTGTCTGGATATATCAAATGGACACAAGCTGATTTAAGTATATTTTTCTCTGCACTTATTTAAGATTTGAGTCAGTAAATATTGTGTGTCTTTGATTCAGTAAATATTGTGTCTCTGTCTCTCTGAAGTTAAGTTGCCTGAAGTGTGAAAAAGTGTAGCCATCTGGGATCACTGAAAGTTGTTAGACTGCTTTGAAATTCCTTTGTTAGTGTTAGCTTGGGGGTTTCTGCTAGCATTAAAATCTGTGTTGGTTACATTTCTAGTAATCATTTTAAATCGAGTTGCTGGCTACTGAGACTTGTCTGCATATATCAACTGGACACAAGCTGATTTAAGCTTATTTTACTCTGCACTTATTTAAGATATGAGTCAGTAAATATTGTGTATCTTTGAT
Source organism: Protopterus annectens (assembly GCF_019279795.1). Classification (NCBI taxonomy): domain Eukaryota; kingdom Metazoa; phylum Chordata; order Ceratodontiformes; family Protopteridae; genus Protopterus; species Protopterus annectens. Next base: position 603,520,491 of record NC_056747.1, read on the forward strand.
TCAGTAAATATTGTGTCTCTGTCTCTCTGCAGTTAAGTTGCCTGAAGTGTGAAAAAGTGTAGCCATCTGGGCTCACTGAAAGTTATTAGACTGCTTTGAAATTCCTTTGTTAGTGTTAGTTAGCTTGGGGGTTTCTGCTAGCATTAAAATCTGTGTTGATTACATTTCTAGTAATCATTTTAAATCGAGTTGCTGGCTACTGAGACTTGTCTGCATATATCAACTGGACACAAGCTGATTTAAGTATATTTTTCTCTGCACTTATTTAAGATGTGAGTCAGTAAATATTGTGTGTCTTTGATTCAGTAAATATTGTGTCTCTGTCTCTCTGCAGTTAAGTTGCCTGAAGTGTGAAAAAGTGTAGCCATCTGGGCTCACTGAAAGTTGTTAGACTGCTTTGAAATTCCTTTGCTAGTGTTAGTTTGCTTGGGGGTTCCTGCTAGCATTAAAATCTGTGTTGGTTACATTTCTAGTAATCATTTTAAATCGAGTTGCTGGCAACTGAGTCTTGTCTGCATATATCAACTGGACACAAGCTGATTTAAGTATATTTTTCTCTGCACTTATTTAAGATTTGAGTCAGTAAATATTGTGTATCTTTGATTCAGTAAATATTGTGTCTCTGTCTCTCTGCAGTTAAGTTGCCTAAAGTGTGAAAAAGTGTAGCCATCTGGGCTCACTGAAAGTTGTTAGACTGCTTTGAAATTCCTTTGTTAGTGTTAGTTAGCTTGGGGGTTTCTGCTAGCATTAAAATCTGTGTTGGTTACATTTCTAGTAATCATTTTAAATCGAGTTGGTGGCTACTGAGACTTGTCTGACTATATCAACTGGACACAAGCTGATTTAAGTATATTTTTCTTTGCACTTATTGAAGATTTGAGTCAGTAAATATTGTGTGTCTTTGATTGAGAAAATATTGTGTCTCTGTCTCTCTGAAGTTAAGTTGCCTGAAGTGTGAAGTGTGAAAAGGTGTAGTCATCTGGGCTCACTGAATGTTGTTAGACTGCTTTGAAATTCTTTCGTTAGAGATAGTTAGCTTGGGGGTTTCTGCTAGCATTAAAATCTGTATTGGTTACATTTCTAGTAATCATTTTAAATCGAATTACTGGCTACTGAGACTTGTCTGCATATATCAACTGGACACAAGCTGATTTAAGTATATTTTTCTCAGCACTTATTTACGATTTGAGTCAGTAAATATTGTGTCTTTGATTCAGTAAATATTGTGTCTCTGTCTATCTGCAGTTAAGTTGCCTGAAGTGTGAAAAAGTGTAGCCATCTGGGGTCACTGAAAGTTGTTAGACTGCTTTGAAATTCCTTTGTTAGTGTTAGTTAGCTTGGGGGTTTCAGCTAGCATTAAAATCTGTGTTGATTACATTTCTAGTAATCATTTTAAATCGAGTTGCTGGCTACTGAGACTTGTCTGCATATATCAACTGGACAGAAACTGATTTAAGCTTATTTTACTCTGCACTTATTTAAGATATGAGTCAGTAAATATTGTGTATCTTTGATTCAGTAAATATTGTGTCTCTCTCTCTGCAGTTAAGTTGCCTGAAGTGTGAAAAAGTGCAGCCATCTGGACTCACTGAAAGTTGATAGACTGCTTTGAAATTCCTTTGTTAGTGTTAGTTAGCTTGGGGGTTTCTGCTAAAATTAAAATCTGTGTTGGTTAAATTTCTAGTAATCATTTGAAATTGAGTTGCTGGCTACCGAGACTTGTCTGCATATATGAACTGGACACAAGCTGATTTAAGTATATTTTTCTCTGCACTTATTTAAGATTTGAGTCAGTAAATATTGTGTATTTGATTCAGTAAATGTTGTGTCTCTGTCTCTCTGCAGATAAGATGCCTGAAGTGTGAAAAAGTGTAGCCATCTGGGCTCACTGAAAGTTGTTAGACTGCTTTGAAATTACTTTGTTAGTGTTAGTTAGCTTCAGGTTTCTGCTAGCATTAAAATCTGTGTTGACTACATTTCTAGTAATCATTTTAAAATCACGTTGCTGGCTACTGAGACTTGTTTGCATATATCAACTGGACAGAAAAGCTGATTTAAGCATATTTTTCTCTGTACTTATTTAAGATTTGAGTCAGTCAATATTGTGTATCTTTGATTCAGTAAATATTGTGTCTTTGTCTCTCTGCAGTTAGGTTGCCTAAAATGTGAAAAAGTGTAGCCATCTGGGCTCACTGAAAGTTGTTAGACTGCTTTGAAATTCCTTTGTTAGTGTTAGTTAGCTTGGGGGTTTCTGCTAGCATTAAAATCTGTGTTGGTTACATTTCTAGTAATTATTTTAAATTGAGTTGCTGGCTACTGAGACTTGTCTGGATATATCAACTGGACACAAGCTGATTTAAGTATATTTTTCTCTGCACTTATTTAAGATTTGAGTCAGTAAATATTGTGTCTTTGATTCAGTAAATATTGTGTCTCTGTCTCTCTGCAGTTAAGTTGCCTGAAGTGTGAAAAAGTGTAGCCATCTGGGCTCACTGAAAGTTGTTAGACTGCTTTGAAATTCCTTTGTTAGTGTTAGTTAGCTTGGGGTTTCTGCTAGCATTAAAATCTGTGTTGGTTACATTTCTAGTAATCATTTTAAATCGAGTTGCTGGCTACTGAGACTTGTCTGCATATATCAACTGGACACAAGCTGATTTAAGTATATTTTTCTCTGCACTTATTTAAGATTTGAGTCAGTAAATATTGTGTGTCTTTGATTCAGTAAATATTGTGTCTCTGTCTCTCTGCAGTTAAGTTGCCTGAAGTGTGAAAAAGTGTAGCCATCTGGGCTCACTGAAAGTTGTTAGACTGCTTTGAAATTCCTTTGTTAGTGTTAGTTAGCTTGGGGGTTTCTGCTAGCATTAAAATCTGTGTTGGTTACATTTCTAGTAATCATTTTAAATCGAGTTGGTGGCTACTGAGACTTGTCTGAATATATCAACTGGACACAAGCTGATTTACGTATATTTTTCTCTGCACTTATTTAAGATTTGAGTCAGTAAATATTGTGTGTCTTTGATTCAGTAAATATTGTGTCTCTGTCTCTCTGCAGTTAAGTTGCCTGAAGTGTGAAAAAGTGTAGCCATCTGGGCTCACTGAAAGTTGTTAGACTGCTTTGAAATTTCTTTGTTAGTGTTAGTTAGCTTGGGGGTTTCTGCTAGCATTAAAATCTGTGTTGGTTACATTTCTAGTAATCATTTTAAATCGAGTTGCTGGCTACTGAGACTTGTCTGCATATATCAACTGGACACAAGCTGATTTAAGCTTATTTTACTCTGCACTTATTTAAGATATGAGTCAGTAAATATTGTGTATCTTTGATTCAGTAAATATTGTGTCTCTGTCTCTCTGCAGTTAAGTTGCCTGAAGTGTGAAAAAGTGCAGCCATCTGGACTCACTGAAAGTTGTTAGACTGCTTTGAAATTCCTTTGTTAGTGTTAGTTAGCTTGGGGGTTTCTGCTAGCATTAAAATCTGTGTTGGTTACATTTCTAGTAATCATTTGAAATTGAGTTGCTGGCTACTGAGACTTGTCTGCATATATCAACTGGACACAAGCTGACAAGTATATTTTTATCTGCACTTATTTAAAATTTGAGTCAGTAAATATTGTGTCTTTGATTCAGTAAATATTGTGTCTCTGTCTCTCTGCAGTTAAGTTGCCTGAAGTGTGAAAAAGTGTAGCCATCTGGGCTCACTGAAAGTTGTTAGACTGCTTTGAAATTCCTTTGTTAGTGTTAGTTAGCTTGGGGGTTTCTGCTAGCATTAAAATCTGTGTTGGTTACATTTCTAGTAATCATTTTAAATCGAGTTGGTGGCTACTGAGACTTGTCTGAATATATCAACTGGACACAAGCTGATTTAAGTATATTTTTCTGCACTTATTTAAGATTTGAGTCAGTAAATATTGTGTGTCTTTGATTCAGTAAATATTGTGTCTCTGTCTCTCTGAAGTTAAGTTGCCTGAAGTGTGAAAAAGTGTAGCCATCTGGGCTCACTGAAAGTTGTTAGACTGCTTTGAAATTCCTTTGTTAGTGTTAGTTAGCTTGGGTGTTTCTGCTAGCATTAAAATCTGTGTTGGTTACATTTCTAGTAATCATTTTAAATCGAGTTGCTGGCTACTGAGACTTGTCTGCATATATCAACTGGACACAAGCTAATTTAAGTATATTTTTCTCTGCACTTATTTAAGATTTGAGTCAGTAAATATTGTGTGTCTTTGATTCAGTAAATATTGTGTCTCTGTCTCTCTGCAGTTAAGTTGCCTGAAGTGTGAAAAAGTGTAGCCATCTGGGCTCACTGAAAGTTGTTAGACTGCTTTGAAATTCCTTTGTTAGTGTTAGTTAGCTTAGGGTTTCTGCTAGCATTAAAATCTGTGTTGGTTACATTTCTAGTAATCATTTTAAATCGAGTTGCTGGCTACTGAGACTTGTCTGCATATATCAACTGGACACAAGCTGATTTAAGTATATTTTCTCTGCACTTATTTAAGATTTGAGTCAGTAAATATTGTGTGTCTTTGATTCAGTAAATATTGTGTCTCTGTCTCTCTGAAGTTAAGTTGCCTGAAGTGTGAAAAAGTGTAGCCATCTGGGGTCACTGAAAGTTGTTAGACTGCTTTGAAATTCCTTTGTT